>NC_053161.1:181327537-181390037 GCF_016835505.1 Polypterus senegalus
GCCTCAGGAGCTAACCAGAGTAACACTGTCCACCACTCCATTCGTTATTCCGGCACATTGTTGACATTCCTCCTTTCTGCAGTCCATCTCTCCTTTCTTGATCCCCTATATCTCTTCTCTTTTCAATGCCTCACTGACCCCGAGTATCTTCTCTACTAATTTCAGGATGTCTTGTTGAATCCTTATACTCAAAAACCCTCTCTCTTCCCATCTTCCTTTGAGAATTACCATCCTGTGACCATTCTGCCATTTTTGTCCATAAACCTAGAACTCATAGTTCATAAACACCTCTCTTCATTTCTCTCTGACTATAGTCAACTAAATCTGCTTCAGTGTTGCTTCTCCAAGGGTCCCGCTATGGGGACTCCACTGCTTTCCACCACAAATGCTCTTAGTTCTGCTCGAGCTGCTTCTCCCTCCTCTGGCCTCATCCTTCTTGCCCGTTCATCAGCCTTTGTTATGGTTCACCACCCCCTGCTCTATGATCACGGTCTTAAAGTGAGGATCTGATCAAAGACTTTGTAATCAGAAAAAAGTAAGAAAACACTTTTCAAATATATTGTGAATAAAGTGTATAAGCATACAAAAAACATTAATTTCCATCTTCCTTTAAATTTTCTTTCATTCTGAAAAATAACATTTTATTTTAGTTTATTATTGTTTATATTTTGAATTTGATATTTATGGGGCCACCAAAATCGTTGAAGTTCTTGAATCCAGCAATATCCCTGTATTATTTTTTAATCCTTTCTTATGTGTAAATTTGCTTTGTTCTGTAATAAAAAAATTAAAAAGTAACCTGCTTAATAATATGTCTCTCGGCTGGCCTGGGAACACCTTGGGATTCTCCCAGAAGAGCTGTAAGAAGTGGCCAGGGAGAGGGAAGTATGGACATCTCTGCTCAAGCTGCTGCCCCGGCAACCCGATCTCGGATAAGCGGAAGAGAATGGATGGATGGATGCTTAATAAAGCCCTGAAGACACAGCCTATGATGAATCTTAGCAGAACAACAAAGTATTTCCATAATATTCTCAATATGGTCAACTAATGTGGAACTGAACTGACAATACAGCCCTGTCAGCGGTGGATCGGTACGCTCAGTTCAGATTGGCCCATGTCGTAAAGTGGAGTTTATTTTATTTTCTTTATTAAGCACATGTGCAGTGCGTCACATCAGCTCAGATATGATATCACACACTCCACTATTCATCATTTTAAACACTTCAGTCAGTTCTGCTCTTAATCTTCCTTTTCTTAAACCAGCGTTTCTCAACCTTTAAGTATTTGCGACCTGAGTTTTCATAACAGTTTTAATCGTGCCCCCCTAACATTTTTTTGAAACGTAGATGCATATTTTATTACACCTACTTTTATGGACATTTATCTAACTCTATATTTATTGTTCTAGGTTCATTAAGATGATACACCCAGATAATAAACCCGGGGGATGGTGTTAAAAATGTGTCCAGAATAAACATAACAAGTCTTAATGCGGTAATAGCAATAACAATAAACCAAGGGTATGATATTGAACAGTCTCGTTTAAAGTAGAGATGAAATAATTAGAAAAAAGAGAAAAAAGAATGATTAAGCACAATAAAACATAAACAGATAGCGCCCTAGTAATACTTAGTAATAATGAGAATATATGAGAATATATGCTGATAAAAACCTGTATTTTAAAACGAATAGATCAGACAGTAGATTATTATCCTTGTTTTATCATTAACCGCCATGAATCACTATTATGTATCGGAATAGTCCCGGGATCAGCTTTCTTAATTCCTTTTCTGCTTCTTCCTTGCTAGCGAAGACATAGAAATGACCCTGCCATTCCACTTTCAATTTTGCCAGATACAAGAGGTTGTATTTGACGCTGGCTTGCCATAACCGCTGTTTGATGTTGTAGAAGGCTGCGCGTTTAGTAGCTGTTGCAGGAGAGAAGTCAGGGAAGATACGAATGTGGTTATTTTTATATATAATATCTTCCTTGTTTCTGAGGAGTACCATCACCTCTAGCTTAAATGATAATCGTTCAAAACGAACTATAAAAGATCTTGGTCGGGGTCTAACAGTGTTTGATCCACGTGCGCGGTAAGCCGCTGCTATCTCAGATTCTGCTTTGAAGTCCTCCCCGATTATTTTAGAAAAAAGGTCAGCTGCAAATTTCACAGGGTTTGAACTTTCTCGATTCTCAGGCAGACCTTCAATTCTGACATTATACCTTCTACTCCCATCTTCCAAAGCAGCCAGTCTGTCTCCGAGTTTTTCTCCAAGTTTTTTGCATTCGGAGCTGACATTTACTGCTTTTTCCTCGGCACTGGCAGCTAAATTTTCGGCCATTTCAATTCGATTCATGAATGTCTCCTTGAGATCCTCCAATTGATCAGTAAGCGTGCTCAAGTTAACCGAGTTTTCCTGAATGCGCTCTTCAATTTTACCCAGCACCTGTCGAAGCTCAAGTTGCACCTCTTGGCGCAGCCTTTCATTTGCCTGTTGGAATTCCTGTCGCAGCCATTCATTTGCCTGATTCAACTCCTGTCTCACCTCCTGTCTCATTTTTTTGCTTGCCTTTGCCGTTGCTTTCTCATTAGCCTTCTCGCTTTTCTTTATATCTTGCATGAGCTCAGCGAGCAACACCTTTAGTTCAGACAGTTCAATTGTGTTTTCTTGTACCGTAGATGAAGCAGCAGACTCTGCTGTAGCCGGTGTCCCCGCTGTTCCCGGCTCGCGTAATTGCGTAATTGAAGCCGCGGACTTAAAGGCCCTTTCCAGTTTCAGGTGATCTTCTCCGATCGGTGAGCTATCCAGATCTGCACTCACGATCGCACCTTCACTCCCCTTTTCGCTCTCAGCCGGCAACAATGAGCTGGTGTCACTCACTGAGGACCTTACTGTCACCAACTTGATGGCACAGAGCTGTGTGTGAAGCTGTGGTGCTGTGAGGTGCCTGTGGTCACTCAAGCTGGTGACCCTCAGAAACTCATCTTCTGATTGGCTGGTGACTTTGGCTCTGCCACATCTCTTCTTATCAGAGTTTCTTCCAGTTTCCAGTTGTCTGTGTAGGACTCCACTGTGCTTACTGACACTTTGATTTTTTATTTGTACAGTTTGTCTAAATTAAAGGCCTTCATTTCTAAAAGTAATAATGCTCTGTCTCATTTCATTTGTTAATTGCCATCACTGAACTTTACAACTTTCTAAAATGTCGTATTGTCCAAGTCATACTTCAGAGGGTGTAGTAACGCAGTCTGCTTTAACTCTGACACACAGAGGGGTTTTCAGTAATCCACAGAAGCTGGGACACCTGTGCAAATTGTTTGCTTCAACCTGGAAGGCTCCCAGAAACATCGTTCCCAGACAAAGGCCCATTTGTAATAGTCTGATATTTCCTTTTTTGGTTTTTGAATTAAAATGAAAAATGACATAGAAAAAATTTAAAACCAAAAATTTCTTAAAATGCACTTTTCAGAATGCATAATAAAAGAAGAAATTAAAAGTAGAGTAAACTAAACAGGTAGAACAATTTAAGATGAAAATGACTCACCGATTGTGGAGCTGGTTGGAACAAAAACCTGCAGCCACAGGAGGGTGCCAGAGCCAATGCTGCAGGATGTTAGTGCGGGGACTCAGAACTGAGGAACGGAGGATTAGCACTGAGAGGAAGGCTGCAGAAGTGAACCTGCAAAGTCAAAGTAGATTTTATTGCGCACAGATAAATAAGCACAATCATAAAAATCCAAAAACGGGGCAAAGAAGAAATAGTGAGTGCAAATATTTTTAAGATTTCAATAAATTAAAAAAAAAAAAACAACAGTAAAATCTTCTTTCCAAAGGCTTTACATTCAGTTTTCTGCAAAGCAACATTAAAAACAAGAACACTTCTAACAACAACAACATTTATTTCTATAGCACATTTTCATACAAATAATGTAGCTCAAAGTACTTTAAATGATGAAGAAAAGAGAGATTAAAGACAAAGTAAGAATTAAAATAAGACAACACTGATTAACATAGAATAAGAGTAAGGTCTGATGGCCAGGGAGGACAGAAAAAAACAAGGAAAAACTCCAGACGGCTGGAGAGAAAAAATAAAATCTGCAGGGATTCCAGGCCACAAGGCCACCCAGCCCCCTCTGGGTATTCTACCTAACATAAAAGAAACAGTCCTCTTTGTAGTTAGGGTTCTCTTGGAAGGACTTGATGATGATGGTCATGCAGACTTCTGGCTTTTAATCCATCAATGTAGGACATCACGGTGCTTTGATTAGGTGGTGATGCCGCAGATTGCCACCACAGAAAACCGGGAAAAGAAACAGAAGAGAGAGTAGGGGTCAGCACAGATTTTAGAGTCACAATGAATAGTTATTATAATGAATTGAACATATAGAGTATCAGGATTAAGTTAAATTGAAGTTATAAAAAGGCCATGTTAAAGTAATGTGTTTTCAGCAGTGTTTTAAAGTGCTCTACTGTATCAGCCTGGCGAATTCCTATTGGCAGGCTATTCCAGATTTTAGGTGCATAGCAGCATAGCATACCTCCATCTTGATTTTTAATCCTAATGCATCAAGTTTATTTCTAATAATCTCATTATCTCCATTACTGCCAATCACTAAGATTTCAGTTTTCTCTTTATTTAACTTGAGAAAATTACTACTCATCCATTCTGAAATACCAGTAAGACATTGTGTTAGTGAATCAAGAGAATCGGGGTCATCAGGTGCTATTGATATATACAGCTGTGTGTCATCAGCATAGCTGTGGTAGCTCACGTTGTGCCCCGAGATAATCTGACCTAACGGAAGCATGTAGATTGAGAACAGCAGCGGACCCAGGATAGAGCCTTGTGGAACATCATATTGGATATCATGTGTCTTTGAGTTGTAATTCCCACAACTAACACATAATTTTCTCCCTGCCAGATTGGATTCAAACCAATTTAAGACACTGCCAGAGAGGCTCACCCATTGACTAAGGCGATTTCTAAGAATATTATGATCAATGATGTCAAATGCGGCACTCAAATCTAAGAGGATGAGAACAGATAAATGGCCTCTGTCTGCATTTACCCACAAGTCATTTACTACTTTAACGAGTGCAGTTTCTGTGCTGGGATTTGTTCTAAAACCTGACTGAAATTTATCAAGAATAGCAGGTTTATTGCGGTGGTCATTTAACTGCATAATGGCTGCCTTCTCTAGAATTTTACTTAAGAAAGGCAGGTTAGAGATGGGTCTAAAATTTTTAGGAGCCGAGGGGTTGAGATTATTTTTCTTGAGCAGGGGTTTAACTACAGCAGTCTTAAGACAGTCTGGAAAGACCCCCGTATCTAATGACGAATTAACTATGTCCAGAATATTGTCAATTAGTACGCCTGATACTTCCTTGATAAAACTTGTTGGTATTGGGTCAAGGACACAGGTGGAGGGTCTCAGTTGAGAAATTATTTTATGTAAATCAAGTAAATCTATCCTGATGAGTTTAATTTGTTTATAACAGAGTACTGGGGCGCAAGAGGACCTGCACTGTTGGAGAGATGTACTGTTATTTCTAATATCATTCATTTTTTGATTGAAGAATACAGCAATAGCCTCACAAGTTTCACTTGAAGTATTTTGAAGGCATTCCTTTGAGTTACCTGGTTTAGCAGATGATCAATCGTAGAGAATAAGACTCTGGGATTACTAGCATTGTTCTTTATAATCTTAGAGAAATAGCAGCACCTCTCAAGATGGACTGTGTTATTGTATTCTGTTATTTTAACCCTCAGTATTTCATAGTGGATAGTAAGTTTAGTCTTCCTCTATTTACGCTCAGCTCTACGACATGTTCTTTTCAAATCAGACACTCTTTGGGTCTTCCATGGTATAACAATGCTAGAAGATTTTTTAACTGTCTTTTCAGGTTCAACTTTGTCAACAGCAGCTCTCACTTTAGTATTAAATCTTTCCACCTTACTATTTACATTATCCTCGCTATCATAATTAGCACTATAAACGGATTGATTGCTTAGAATGTTTGTAAGTTTTAATGCTGCTGATAAATCAAAGAAGCGTTTTTTAACAATATGCTTCTCATGAATGTTTTCTATAATTATTACTATATTAAATAGTAAAAGAAAATGGTCTGATAGACCAATATCAATGACCTGCTTCACATCAGCTTTTAACAGGTTTAAAGAAAATTAAGCACCCGCAAGAAAGACTCTTCTTTGTGTGAGAGATAGAGCAGGACTATCATCCAGCACTGGAAGTGACCGACCCTAAACTGAAGCCCCCCGTTTGAATGGCTTAAATGCTCTACGCGTGTCCCTCCTGATGGTGCACGCGCCTCACTTTAAATCTTGGATTGTCGGGCGCGCGTGCCCGCTCACATCCTTTCGAGCCTTCAGCCCTTTGCGCGTTTTCACAAGCAGCAGAATGTCCTCCACTTTCATCGCCCCGTATCTCTGTTATCTCTGCAAGCACGCAGGAAATGGAGACGTTGGCCGTAGGTGCTTCCAGCCTCTTGTGCAGATGCAGCTTTAGGAAAGTTTATGAACACGTTGAAAATACCCAGCTTTCAGTAAGTAGCGCCATAGCAGACGAAACCGATTTCGTTGCGGTGAAATGCCATTATTAAAAGACGTCTAGTTTTAACTAAGCAACATGTGTACGCTATTATTTGGTTCAGTTTTTATTGTAATAATGTATTAATAGTGGATGTCCTTCACTCGGTTCTGTCAACTAGACCCGCCCCCCTGCGCTTGCAGGTCGCAGACTCGGCTTTCCGCGCCCCCGGCCGTCCACAGTCCGTAGAAAGAGAAGGAGAAGAGCTGCTATACAGTTTTTACAATTCGAAAAAGAAAAGGAGCTGAAAACGTGTTCCGACACGGAGCAATGTCACAACAGAACCAGGTATGGACTCACAGAATAAAAAGCCCATTATATTTAAAGAAACTTTAGATCCATTAAACAAACTAATGAGATGTACGATTATATACTGCATAGCGAATCCAAGTGTTCTCTGTTTATCGTCATTACTGACATATCCTATTTTTAAGCATATCGTTTTAATTATTTTTTACCTCTTGTATTATTTTTTTTAAATATTTGCCATATTATTTCATCTATATTAACTTTTAACTTATTTATGAGATGTTATGTAGCGAATCTGTAATGTTAGTGTACAATATGAAAGGTATTTATGTTTATCGACGTCATTAATGCTTCTTAAATATCTTATTTAACTTGATTCTTCTGTTGTTAGGTTAGCTACAGTATTTATAAAAGCACGATAGCGCTTTCTGCCAAATTAGTATTACATATTATTTTTGTCTTGATATCCACAGTCACATTTCTCCATAAAGGCAGAGAATATAAAAACAGCTTTGATTACATTGATTAAATATCAAAACGAGTCCAAGTGCCCTCTTTATAAAAAGCAGTGACCACAGCATCCTGAGTCATGAAGGCCACATTGTGTAACAATACTGACGTTTAGATTTCTGAACTGGAACTTTTTAAAATATACTTTAAGAAGCAGCGCTAATCCTGCATTTTCCACTATTTACAGATGTAACACAGGGTGTGTCACCAGTGGCCATTTCCATTGTTGTTTTTGTTTAAAAGTCATTATCACTTTAGAGGGGTCCTTTCATCAGATTGGCTGTCTCAGCCATGGAATGGCCAAATGGGGGAGGCAGCTCGATGGCTGAGGTCTCCAGGACTCTAAAAATATCCAAACCATATTCTGTAATATCATCTACTGTTAAATTCTGCTCCGTACTTTTAAAATTTGTATTTTTATGCTGTATTGAGGATTTGTTCTGTTCTGTGTATTGTATTGTATTGTATTGACCCCCTTCTTTTGACACTCACTGCACGCCCAACCTACATGGAAAGGGGTCTCTCTTTGAACTGCCTTTCCCAAGGTTTCTTCCATTTTTTCCCTACTGGGGTTTTATTGGGAGTTTTTCCTTGTCTTCTTAGATAGTCAAGGCTAGGAGATGCAGGGCCTGTTAAAGCCCATTGCTGCACTTCCTGTGTGATTTTTGGGCTACAAAAATAAATTGTATTGTCAACAGTTTACTGTGTGTCAGTATTTAATATTTGTCTTTGATTATTTTTTTTACCCCTTGTATTAGGGCCTTCCAAGTCAGATAAATAGCCGTGACTGTGGAATTCCCATGTTGATGATGTAACCATTTCATATTATAACTATCTTTTTATGCATGTCCATATTTAATGTTGTGTCCAGGTTTCCAAAGAACCATTTTGTGGTTTCTCTGTATTTCATCCTCGAGGCCCCCTTCAAATTTAATGAGGTGTGTCTCAACTTTAGTCCTCTCTTCTTTCATTGTAGTATTCGTAGAGGGAGGATTATATCTTGTTGTTGGTTCCCATCTTTGTCACCTTCTACAAGTTGTGTTGGATATTTGTGTTACGTTTATTTTATTATTTTTGCATTTTTTTTTATTTCAGCATACTGTCCCTAGTGGTTTTGATGTTCCAGAAATGCTTTCAAAATCCATATCATTTAAATGTATGTTTATAATGGTTTGCATAAATATTTTTGTAACATTAAACTCCTTTTACCAACGTGACTCTGCTCAGCCCTCTTCAGAATGACATGCCGGCTTTGAGGAAGAGCTGGTGTAGAATGTTACTTGAGAACTCCAGCCAAAGGGGTAAATGACATTTAAATTTCCTTTAATAACTTTCATTTAGTTCTGTGGTAATGTGTCAAATATACTTAGCCATATTGTAAATCAAAGACAAATAGTTAAAATGCTTACCATTCTAAACTAAGTGCTTCTTTTTGAAATCACTGAAGTAACTGTTGACATCGGACTGAGCGAGCAAACGCCTTTCTAAATGAATGCCAAAAATCAAAGAAAAAATCAGAAGGTACAGAAATAATGGACAGCCAGGACAGGGTCATTTATTGTGCTTATTGTTTTGGTTCTTTTTTACATTTCCTTAATAAATATTATTTTCTCTGATTTCAGGTTTAGACTTTATTGAGCCATTAATGAGAAGACAGAGTAAAGACTTGCACTACATCTGAAGTGAACAAAAAATGTCTTGCTATTCTGTTCCATAGCACTGCGTTCTGCAGATTTCAGATTAGATTTTTTAGAAGAAACGTCAGCCTCCCTTCTCCAACATCCAGCACAGGGCACTGATGAGCAGGTACAGACACCTCACTTTATAAACTTCAATAAGAAAGATGAATTGCATGTTGTTGATGCTGGCTTACAGTGCCTATGGTATAGTGAATAAAATGTATAAAAAGACTTAATGCTTGTCTCAGATGCTGACTGTTAATCGTTAACCAGTAGGAGTCAAAGCCCAAAAGACTAACAGCCTGTTTGACGTCTTCTGACAAACTGGAGTGCTAGTACAACTCTTAACGGCCTAAAACGTTAGAAATGCATTGTGTGCTGTGTTAATAATAGTGTATGGTAAGAAACATTGAAGACTTGTAGAATCTGTGATCGAAAGCAGTAATGTTAATAATGTATAACAAATTCAGAATATACTGTACATTATTTTTTTTTACTTTCCTTACATACCTTGTAAATGTGGAGGAAAAGGCTATAAACTTTATGATGACCATGTAAAGAATTTTCTTTCTTTCTTTTTCTTTTCTTTTCTTTTTTTTTTTTAATAAAACATATTACACCAACACACAATCCTTCAGCATTTTACCGAGGCAGAGAAGTGGTGTGCTGAGAACATTTCTGTGTTCAGAGGGCACATCTCACTCCCTTTATTACTGTCAATGGACAAAGACGACATTGAGGAGGCCCTTCAGAAATCTGATTTGCTATCTGAATATCTAGAAGAAGACGAGAGGGAATATGTCCTTAGACCCTTCATCATCTTTTATTTCACATATAGAAGACATGCATCTGTGTTTAGATAATGTGAGAGGAAAAAGGAAAATGACTGTGTTTTGTGAGAAAATGTAACAAACATACATGGCCCTCATTGTTCAGGTACAACCTACAATTCTTGTTTTATATTTTAAATATTCTTTAACTTTTTGTAATAAATTTTGCAAACCAACTTCATCTTTACAGTCCATTGTCTCAGATCTGCACTTCTTAGTGTTATGTGTTAAAATAATATTTTATAAGATAGGGCAAAGCAATTTTTATTTTTAAAGCACATTTACAACAGCAGCCAGAACTGAACCAAAGTGCTGTACAAGGAAGAGAAAAAGAAGTAGTTCAAATATACTGTATGTACACAGCACAAAACTGAAAGAATAACCAACCATTACATAAAAGATAAACTTAAAATACACATATATACATATTTCTAATCATGAATGCACACGAGCCAACATATACAAACAATGTCAACTTCATGCAGGGTCAAATGGCGACAAGAAGAAATAAGACTTTAATGATGACTTAAAATGGCCTGTGCTGGAGCAGATCAAATATAATAAGGTGAGCCATTCCAGAGAAAAGGAGCAGCCACTGCAAACACCCGATTCCTCCTTTGCTTCAGCCTCGACCTTGGCACAACTAAGAGCATCAGGCTAGTAGACCGCAGGGCTCTTGTTGGCACATACAAGTGAAGTGAATGATAGAATTCACTATGGGGAGGCACAGTGGCGCAGTGGTAGAGCTGCTGCCTCACAGTTAGGAGTTCGTTTCTTACAGGACCTCTTACAGTGACTTACAGGATTGAATATCAAATTCTGTTCTCGACCTGCCCACTAAGGTCCTCTTATTCTGTGCCCCCCACTAACCTGCACTCTGTGGGTGACAGCAGGGCCTTCAGCTGTATATAGCGCCTTGACTGTGGACTGACCTCCCTAAATTAATGACATCAGCTGACTCCATTCATTTGTTTAGGAGGACATTAAACAGACCTGACATTTGGCCTCTTCTTTCAGTTTACCCCCTCTGTCTGTCCAGGTACTCAAGGTTTGAATTTTGAATGGCCAATCATTTAAAATAATAAGTGACAATAACTAGAGCAGTTCTATATAAGGCAATTAATTTAAAGCATAATTCAGTGTAGAATATGTATTGCCGTTTTCTTCACATATGTGTTTAAAAATATTAGATTGGCTTAAATGTTTATTCTAAATTGGTTTAGAACAATATTGCACACATGCATAGTACATTTTTAAAAACATAATCACTTTTATTATTAACATTTTACTTAACTCTAACATGGTGCAAACATTATAATTATATTGTATACTTTGTTTCATGAATGTAAACGAAAAACTATTTTCAATTAACACAGATCTTGTTGATTTTAATTTTACTGACATGTTAAATGTTTCCCACAGACCTGAACACAATGTAAATGTTAATAGTGTATTTCACAGAATTGATCCATATTGTTTAGTTTGATGTATGACACGACGTGATGGCAGAAACCCTCTGAACTTCACAATGATGCATATTATTTGGTTTGATGTACTATTTTCCTTCTCATTTTTATCGCTCAATTTCTGAACGGGTCCTTCACCTGACATTACTTTCTAGGCTTTGCCGTGACCTGCCGAAACCTTCCAAAAGTAATTTTATGAAGTCAGTCCTGAAGTGACAGAGACGTCACTTCAGGGTCTGTAACTGTAGGTCTACAACTACGGTGACGTATGGTGCTGTGGCTCTGCAAGTGCATGCTACTTGTCTCACTCATAGATATGGAATTACTAGACGCCACATGACCAGCAGCATCGTACGTCAACGCCGCTACCATATTACGAGTGGCACTGCTGTGGAGTGAAGTAATGGATAAAGATGCTTCACGCATGTGCTGCTTGGGATTGTACAAACTGCTGTATGCTCCAAACCAGATCACAGAGATTACATTTCATAGATTAGGCTGCGCAATTGTTTTGGTTATATTTAGCCATTAGAAAATCCCGTTTTATAATCTTAACTTTAGCTACGCCAGGCTAAGATAGCAAAGCTATGCATTTATATGTTGTTAGCTGTTAACATTTCTAAAACTGAAAGTTTCCCAAGGAAATCCACCTCAGGAAGCAATGGGAGGTCAGGTAGCCCTTAGACAGGATTTTGAGAAAGCTGTCCTGTGATGTGTGCCGTGCTAGTTTAGTAACAGATGCTGTACCTGCATCATATGATCAAAGCTACCACTCGCTCATATTAAAAAACAAAGGATGATTCCTTCTGAGTGTCCAGTCAAGGAGGTCAAAGTAGCTGAGCGTGTTATCAGACAGTCAACATTAGGGCAAGCTGTCAGTGGATCTTTGATCAATCAGTTTGTTTGGGCTGAGATTGGTTCAGATGATGTGTTTCTTCTCAAGGAGCACACTGAGGAAACACAGTTTGAAATTGACAACCATCATTTTATGCTCATGTCTTTAGTTGTGTTTGTTTTCCACAAACTAAGACTGCACCATATTGACAGACTGAATACTCTCAAATTACAGAATCTGATTGAGCTAGAGGGAGTGTAAGTCTTTAGGAGATCAGTGAGGCAGAGGGGAGCTTTAAACGTTAAGAGCAGTATATTGTATTGTATTCTGTAGTTAACAGGGAGCCAGTGAAGTTGAGAGAGAAGAGATGTAATATGTTCAGTGGATTTAGAAAAGCAGGTTATTATCCTGGCAGCAGAATTTTGAAGAAGTTGTAAGCAATGGATACGTTTTTGTGGGATGCCAGATAGAATAGCATTACAGTAATCTATACGTGAGGGGACTCGGGCATTAACTTGTACTGTGTTGCGTAAGAACAGGACAAAGTCTATAAATGCTTCAGTGATAGAAGAAAGCAGTCAGAGAAATGTTACTTATATGGGAGGAATTATTTAATGCCATTATTTGTGTATAAATAGATATAAATAATTGCATTTAATCGATTCGCCAAAATCTGTTGAGTGCAAACGATACTGTTTTTAAACGTTATTGTTTTTTCATCAGAAAATTCGATTTCCACGTCTACCTGTATTAATTTAAATGGCATTTTTGCCACTCGCAATATGGCGGACGCGCTGACGTATGGTATCGACAGTCCCTCACGTGATCCAGTGTCGGCCGCAGGGTGACGTCATCCAACGCGACAGCTACTGTAGCCACGCTGCTACTGTCTCGCTTTGTGAAACACTACGGACGCAAGAGTGTTGCTGACTGAACGAGTTCAGAAACAATCCCGTCGCCAAGAGGCAGGCAGTAAGTGCTCTGTATGTTGGGAATGCATTTTGTGGATGTGTGGGATCGCCGCGTGGCGCGTTCGTATTCGTTAGCCCCCTCCCGAACTTTCCTTGAGTGGATCCTGCTGTGGCCACCCGCGTGCTGTTTCTGTTCATTTGTATCTGCGGTTCACTTAACGTGGCTGAGTCCCAAATTTTAATTCGTTCCACCCAGTCACAACGCTGGCGCCTGTTCATTCATCTCCGTGTGCTTCTTTTGTCGATTCCTTCTCGAATCGCAGACATCAAGGAGACGGCCATTCATTCCACACGTACGGCGCTTTGATTTCTGTCTTTGTTTCTCTTTTGTCCCTCCGCGGTGTTCAGTTCAAAGACAGTCGCTGAGGTGGTGACCGGCCGGCCATTAAAAGAATAGCGAGGAGTCAGATTAGTAAAAGTGAAAAACGAACTGGAGTCCATAACCGCGGAGAAGAGTCTTGGAGAATACGAGCTGAGAACAACAGTATCTGTATTTACATACACGGCCTCAAACCTGCTTAACCCATGGCAGACAGCAGACATTTACATGCATTGCTTGAATAGACATTTAAATGTGTGTCTTTTTTCCCATTTAACCAGTATGACAAACTCCCATGTTTCAGTGCTAAATCCAATCCAGTAATGTCTGTTAGTGAGTATTAGAGAAGTTAATACATATTTGTGGTTTGTGTTACTGCCTAACAGTTCTGTCAGAATGAATTTGAATCTCAGCCTGTTTTTTAAGTCTCTATGCAGTTTCCATGTCTGCTCTTTTATTCTTATTTTCTCCATCTAATTTAAAGATGCTCAGGTTTAGTGGCCTGGCAAATCTAACTTGTCTTGGTGTGGTTGTGGACTTAGATACTTTATTAATCCCAAGGGGAAATTCACATACTTCAGCAGCAGCATACTGATAAAAACAATATTAAATTAGAGAGTGATAACAATGCAGGTATAACAGACAATAACTTTGATAATGTTAATGTTTACCCCACGGGTGGAATTAAAGAGTCACATAGTGTGGGGGAGGAACGATCTCCTCAGTCTGTCAGTGGAGCAGGACGGTGACAGCAGTCTGTCGCTGAAGCTGCTCTTCTGTCTGGAGATGATCCTGTTCAGTGGATGCAGTGGATTCTTCATGATTGACAGGAGTCTGCTCAGCGCCCGTCGCTCTGCCACAGATGTCAAACTGTCCAGCTCCGTGCCTACAATAGAGCCTGCCTTCCTCACCAGTTTGTCCAGGAGTGAGGCGTCCCTCTTCTTTACAATACAATACAATTTATTTTTGTATGACCCAAAATCACACAAGAAGTGCCGCAATGGGCTTTAACAGGCCCTGTCTCTTTACAGCCCCCAGCCTTGACTCTCTAAGAAGACAAGGAAAAACTCCCAAAACAAAAAACCTTACAGGGAAAAAATGGAAGAAACCTTGGGAAAGGCAGTTCAAAGAGAGACCCCTTTTTCAGGTAAGTTGGGCGTGCAGTGTCAAAAGAAGGGGGTCAATACTATACAATACACAGAACAGAACAAATCCTCAGTACAGTATATAAATAAAAAATTTAGAAGTACGGAGCAGAATTTAATAGTAGATTTGGATTTGTTTAGAGTCCTGGAGACCTCATCCATCAATCTGCCTCCCCCATTTGGCCATTCCACAGCTGAAACAGCACTGGGCCAGCCAATCTGATGAAAGGACCCCTCTTTCCCATGATTCCTGCATTCCTCCATCAGGGATGACTTTACCTTGGGCAGACAAAACAACTTGGCAAGTGGGCCATGGCACCAAGTGCCACATTTGAGTACCAAGAACAGAAACAGAATAGGTGAGGGTTAGTATTCAAATATAATTATCATGTTACTTATGTTTTAGTGCTAATGACTAACAACAGAGATGCAGTCTGTACAGTTAATCAGCAGCTCTAGTCAGGATATGCCAAACTGAAGTAGTGAGTCTTCAGCTGGGATTTAAAAGCTGAGACTGAAGGGGCATCTCTTATAGTAGCAGGCAGACCATTCCACAGTTTAGGGGCCCTGTAACTGAAAGCTCGACCTCCCACTGTTATTTTATTAATCCTTGGAATCCTAAGCAGACCGGCATCTTGAGATCTTAATGTGCGCTCAGGTTTGCAAGTCATGATAAGTTCAGACAAGTAAGCCGGACCTTGGCCATTTAATGCTTTATATGTTAAAAGGAGGATTTTGAAATCTGCCCTGAACTTAACTGGGAGCCAGTGTAAAGATTTAAGAACTGGGGTTATGTGTTCATATTTTCTTGTTCTTGTAATAATTCTTGCAGCGGCATTTTGGATTAACTGGAGGCTGTATAGAGAACAGTTTGAACAGCCAGTGAACACCCCATTGCAGTAGTCAATCCTACTAGAGATAAATGCATGAATTAATTTCTCACAATCCCGTTTATTTAGAAAGCGCCTTAATTTCCTAACATTTTTAAGATGGAAGAAACATAATTTGGACGACTTTGTAATATGTGCTTTAAATGACATGCTAGAATCAAAGATAACTCCTAGATTGCTGGCTGATTCAGTAAAATTAATTGGGATTCCAACTGAGTTAAATGATGACAGAATATTGCTGTGATCAGCGTCATTCCCTCCAACAATTAACATCTCTGTTTTATCTGTATTTAAAGACAAGTAGTTCTCATTCATCCACTCCTTTAATTCACTAACACAACTAATTAAAGAGAACATCAGAGAAACTTGATTTGATTTAAATGAAAGGTATAACTGGGTGTCATCTGCATACGAGTGAAAATTAACATTATGTTTCCTAATGAGAGATCCCAGTGGAAGCATGTAAAGTGAAAACAGTAAAGGTCCCAGTACTGAGCCCTGCGGGACACCATATTGAACTTCTGTGTATAATGATGGAGTACTGTCTGCACATTTCTGTACATATTGGAATCAATTAGATAAATAAGAACTAAACCAAGTGAGCACAGGGCCTGTAAGCCCAACAACATTTTCTAGACTGTGCAGTAAAATCGAATGGTCAATGGTGTCAAATGCTGCACTTAAGTCCAACAACATAATTACAGCGGAGTTCCCTTCATCAGAGGATATCAGAATGTCGTTTACAACCCGTGTTAGTGCCGTTTCTGTACTATGACCAGTACGGAAACCAGACTGGAATTTCTCAAATAAATTGTAATGCATAAGGTGTGACTGAAGCTGACTGGCAACTACTTTTTCTAGTATTTTAGAGAGAAATGGTAAATTTGAAATAGGCCTATAATTATTTAGTATGTGTGGGTCTACAGTGCATCCGGAAAGTATTCACAGCGCATCACTTTTTCCACATTTTGTTTTGTTACAGCCTTATTCCAAAATGGATTAAATTCATTTTTTTCCTCAGAATTCTACACACAACACCCCATAATGACAACGTGAAAAAGTTTACTTGAGGTTTTTGCAAATTTATTAAAAATAAAAAAACTGAGAAATCACATGTACATAAGTATTCACAGCCTTTGCTCAATACTTTGTCGATGCACCTTTGGCAGCAAGTGTTTTTGAATATGATGCCACAAGCTTGGCACACCTATCCTTGGCCAGTTTCGCCCATTCCTCTTTGCAGCACCTCTCAAGCTCAATCAGGTTGGATGGGAAGCGTCGGTGCACAGCCATTTTAAGATCTCTCCAGAGATGTTCAATTGGATTCAAGTCTGGGCTCTGGCTGGGCCACTCAAGGACATTCACAGAGTTATCCTGAAGACACTCCTTTGATATCTTAACTGTGCGCTTAGGGTCGTTGTCCTGCTGAAAGATGAACCGTTGCCCCAGTCTGAGGTCAAGAGCGCTCTGGAGCAGGTTTTCATCCAGGATGTCTCTGTACTTTCCTGCAGTCATCTTTCCCTTTATCCTGACTAGTCTCCCAGTTCCTGCTGCTGACAAACATCCCCACAGCCTGATGCTGCCAACACCCAGCTTCACTGTAGGGATGGTATTGGCCTGGTGATGAGCGGTGCCTGGTTTCTTCCAAATGTGATGCCTGGCATTCACACCGAAGAGTTCAATCTTTGTCTCATCAGACCTGAGAATTTTGTTTCTTATGGTTTGAGAGTCCTTCAGGTGCCTTTTGGCAAACTCCAGGTGGGCTGCTATGTGCCTTTTACTAAGGAGTGGCTTCTGTCTGGCCACTCTACCATACAGGCCTGATTGGTGGATTGCTGCAGAGATGGTTGTCCTTCTGGAAGGTTCTCCACTCTCCACAGAGGACCTCTGGTGCTCTGACAGAGTGACCATCGGGTTCTCGGTCACCTCCCTGACTAAGTCCCTTCTCCCCCGATTGATCAGTTTAGATGACCGGCCAGCTCTAGGAAGAGTCCTGGTGGTTTCGAACTTCTTCCACTTACGGATGATGGAGGCCACTTTGCTCATTGGGACCTTCAAAGCAGCAGAAATTTTTCTGTAACCTTCCCCAGATTTGTGCCTCGAGTCAATCCTGTCTCGGAGGTCTACTGACAATTCCTTTGACTTCATCCTTGGTTTGTGCTCTGACATGAACTGTGGGACCTTATAAAGACAGGTGTGTGCCTTTCCAAATTATGTCCAATCAACTGAATTTACCACAGGTGGATTCCAATTAAGCTGCAGAAACATCTCAAGGATGATCAGAGGAAACAGGATGCACCTGAGCTCAATTTTGAGCTTCTTGGCAAAGGCTGTGAATACTTACGTACATGTGCTTTCTCAATTTTTTTATTTTTAATAAATTTGCAAAAATCTCAAGTAAATTTTTTTCACGTTGTCATTATGGGGTGTTGTGTGTAGAATCCTGAGGAAAAACACGAATTTATTCCATTTTGGAATAAGGCCAGGCCGTAACATAACAAAATGTGAAAAAAGTGATGCGCTGTGAATACTTTCCGGATGCACTGTAGGTCTGACTGTCTAAGTAATGGTTTAATGACTTGACACTTTTAGTGCATCAGGTACTGTGCCATGCAATAATGAACTATTGATAATGTTTAGAATAGGTGCTGAATGCATGTGGTGTTATGGGTCCACAGCTCGTTGAGTAAAGGCCATTTTTAAATAAATAATTAATGTGCTCGCGGCTTAGTGAGGGGACGTTGGGCCATAGTGGGCCACGGGACGATCCGTAGGGTGTGGGCGTTTCTCACCTAGTGCACAGGTGAGGAACTGCCCACATTCATGATTGTCCCGTGGCTAATGCTGCAGCTGCTGTGGCCCTCGTCATTTTAAAAAAGAAGCGCGAGTCGGTTTTAAGGGAAGAAAGAAACGATCGGAGAGAGAAAGGAAAGAGAGGACGGAGGTTACAGAGAGCGTCTTGCCTGCTGCTTGGCCCAAACGGGATTAGCAGGTGAGACGCTAACAGAAGAGCACCGGATTTGTTTGATGGTTTTTAAGACTGCTTCCTAAAAGAAGATCTTCCTGATCATTTTAACCTCTGGTTTTAAAGGATTGTTTTTCTATTGATTTTAACCTCCTTGTTTTCATTTAATGGATTATTTATTTATTTATTGAAGAACTTGGAGTACTGCACTATTTATGAACACTGTTTTTGTTTTGTTGATTTTTAATAAAAGCACTGTTGCACTTTTTGCACCACCCCTTGCTCAAGTGTTTATTTGCCTCCACTGACTAGCTCACTCGGCAACATTATCGACGGTGTTGGGTTCAAGTGCTTCCAATAGCAATGGGAGTGTGGAGCCAGAACCCACATCGTCACAATGCAATGTGAGACAGGGTCTGCTAAGCTAGTATTTGGTTGGTTGTGTGATGCAGAGATCTGGGATCTTTTTAATTTTCTCATTAAAGAAGTTCATAAAGTCTGTACTGCTAATATCGGTTGGTATTTTGCACTGTTCATCTGAATTTCCATTTGTTAATTTAGCCACTGTTCTAAACAGTACCCTATGATTTTTATTATTGCTATCTATTATTGTAGAATAGTATTCTGAGCGAGCTTTAAAGAGGGCTTTTTTATATTTATTAACACTCTCTGTCCATGCAATTTGAAAGACATGTAGCTTTGTTGTTCTCCATCTGCACTCCAGTTTTCGACACTCTAATTTAAGAGCTCGAGTGTTTTCATTAAACCAGGGAGAGTTTCTATGTGCTTTGATCACTTTTGTTTTAAGGAGAGCCACTGTGTCCAGAGCATCTCTCAAGGTCACATTATAATGTGATGTTTGCCGATCCAAATTGTTTTCCACGTTTACATGTGATGTTAACTGATCTAAATGGTTTTCCGCAATTACACTCGACTAGTACTGTATCTACAAATTTTCAAGCAGAATTACAATCTAGATGTCGCACTGTCTTTGTTTTAATCTGGGAGTGTGTTGACAAGGGCAGGACTAAATCAAATGTAATTAAGTAGTGATCGGAAATAACTTCATTTAATGGAGTAATATTTAAATTTTGAATTTCAACTTTGTAAGTTATAATTAAATCTAATTTGTGGTTATGAATATGAGTTGGACCTTTGACAATCTGACAAAATCCTACTGAATTTAACAAATAAGTTAAACATTTGCTAAAATTGTCAGTTTCCATATCAATGTGTACATTAAAATCCCCCATCAGTACTACGTGATCATAATTTATAGCCAAATCAGATAGAAGGTTGCTAAATTCAGTCATGAACAATGAATTTGGCCGTGGTGGTCTGTAGACTAGCACTATAATTGTGTTGGAATCTGTTTTAATATTTAAAATGAATGCCTCAAAGGATGTAAAGTTGCCTTAATTTTTAGAAGTGATTTGCATTTTTTTTACAATGAATTATTCCAAGTCCTCCTCCTCGACCAGAATCTCTAGACTTATGAAGGAACGAGTATCCATCTGGTGATGCCTCAGCTTGGGGGACAGTGTCACAACAGTGATTTTGAGTAACAGCTTCAGGTTAGTAACAGGTGGGATAAACAGCAGCCTGTGATTTAAGATCACATGACTGTGGCCTCGATGGTGCTCAAATCAGTCAACCAGGCAGTTTTGCTGCCATATTTTGGGATAATACATAAGATCCCCATCCAGTTAGGAAGAAGACCATCTGTTTTGAAAAACCCAGGCCTTTCCCAAAAATCATCCCAATTGTTCACAAACGCTATGCTTTTATTTGCACACCAAATTTCTAGCCAGCAGTGAAGGGAATGCAATCTGCTGTAAATCACATCCCCTCTATATAATCTTGGTAAGGGGCCAGATACAACTAAATTCTGACATTTTCTTTTAGCTTTGGTGCATAGAGAGATGAAGTTCCTCTTTAATACCTCAGATTGCTGTAAATAAATATCATTAGTGCCGACATGCAGCAATAAGGTATATACTTCGTCGGCGACATGGTCTAATGCGGCCTCTATGCCAGAAATCTTGGCCCCTGTGAGGCATTTAACATTAACTCCTGGTTTAACACAGTTTGGAATTCTAACATTCCGCACTATGGAATCGCCAATTATGAGCATTTTCATATTCTCAGTTTCCACAGGTGTGCTGCGGAGTGCTGAGAATCTGTTCTGAGTCTGAATTGGCGACCTGGGTGCCGGGGGACTAAATTTTGGCTTCTTGGACCCCCGGCTTACTGTTATACAGTCGCCCTGTGGCTGAATTGGTGCTGCTGACTTCGGCCGCACACTGACTACAGTGGGACCTGGAGAGACTGAAGCCGAATCAGAAGTAGCTGAACAAACCGTGTCGATCCAATTTTTGGTTTGCCTAATTGCTATCAGATTCCTAACAAGGTCCTCCAATTTACGTATTTTCCTGACCAACTCTAAATTAACTAAACAGTTTTGGCAGGTGAAGCTGTCTACACTGTTGGCCGAAAAACCTGAACTGTGCATGTTGCAGGACATACAACATATAAACGTGCCCTCAATGGGCAGAGAGCAGGTAGAACTTACGTTTAGTGTTGATGTCATCTTCTTGTTTTTGTAGTAACTTTGGTGCTTCAGCGCTTTACACATTCAGCTGAATCACTAAGAGACTGTCTGCTTTAAGTTTTCACCACCCGCTGAGCGATCGACTTTAATTTCTCACTGTCGGTTATTTCTCCTGGTCAGCTACCAGCTTTACTTCAGTTGAACTTGCTCAGGTGTTTGCGAAGTGCTACGTGCCTGTGGGAGATGCCGCTGCTCTGTGCTTCCGCTCGCTGCTCCGTCTTTATGCTGCCTCCCCAGCACACCACGGCGTAGATGAGGGCACTCACCACAACTGTCTGATAGAACATCTGCAGCATCTTATTGCAGATGTTGAAAGACGCCAGCCTTCTAAGGAAGTATAGTCATCTCTGTCCTCTCTTGCACAGAGCATCAGTATTGGCAGTCCAGTCCAATTTATCATCCAGCTGCACTCCCAGGTATTTATAGGTCTGCACCCTCTGCACACAGTCTCCTCTGATGATCACGGGGTCCATGAGGGGCCTGGGCCTCCTAGAATCCACCACCAGCTCCTTGGTTTTGCTGGTGTTCAGTTGTACGTGGCTTGAGTCGCACCATTTAACAAAAGTCCTTGATTAAGTTCCTATACTCCTCCTCCTGCCCACTCCTGATGCAGTCCACGATAGCAGTGTCGTCAGCGAACTTTTGCACGTGGCCGGACTCCAAGTTGTATTGGAAGTCCGATGTATATAGGCTGAACAGGACCGCAGAAAGTACAGTCCCCTGCGGCGCTCCTGTGTTGCTAAGCACAATGTCAGACCTACAGTTCCCTAGATGCACATACTGAGGTTTGCCTGTAAGATAGTCCACGATCCATATAGCTGGCTCCTGCCCTGTAATGGTTTTCTTTTTGTACCCCAGTAACTTCTAGTTGTGTTTGCTTTGCACTGGACCATGGTGGTGAGGTGGAAGTTTAGGTCCATTTGGCTACTTATATATGTGACTTTATCATACAGACCCAACCAGGCTGTGTGGGTCACCCCATGTGCCACTCTTAGGTGAACACCACTATCAGGACTGGCATCCATCTTCTGGCCAAGACCCACTTTTATTTAATTAGAATATTCATGAAGGCCAATAATGAGACGCTTTTTACTCTGGCCCCCCCTTTTAGGGTTACCCATAGCAAACTGGTCCGTCAGGGTGGAGCTTTAACACTAGAATTACCAGAGCCTACAAAAAAAAACTCGTAAATCCGTCCCACCTTAACTCGCTTCTTAAAACTGTTCTCACCTCTCCGCCAGCGTCTTTTGTTAATCTAAATGTGCTGATAAAAGAAAAGCTGCAAGTAGCTGGCTATTCCATCCCCCCACCAACTTAGAACATGCACAAACTTCTCTCAGCTCATGCCTTGATTGATTTTCTGGGAGTGAAGTGGAGTTTTAGAGTGGAAATAATAGATCGTTGTTTGGAACACACGCATTTCATGTCTGTTCCGTTTCTACAGTAATCTGTGTAAACACATTGTTTAAACAGAAACGTTTTTTATATTCTAGTAGTAGATGACAAAATGTAGGCATAAACTATATAATGTATGAAGCCTGAAGTCCAAAATTCAAAGAAATATTTTCACAGATGGTACAAATCTAACACAACAATTGTGCTTTTATTCAAAAATATAACTGCAGAAACAAAAAGCCGCCTTAACATGCGACATTGACACTTGTTTATTATGACTACCTCCGTGGCGCAATAGAATAAGCTGCCGACTGGGAATCAAAAGGTTGTGTGTTCGATCCTCCACCATTCCATTTTGAGAAGTAAACTGCTCCTCCTCTTACTATTTTAGAATAAAAACATACATTTGATTTCAGTCTGTAACAGCCGATGTAATTTATGATACTTGTAAAGGTTTTTTTTTTTTTTTGTCAGTTTTATTATCTCGGCCGCATTCACGAGCCCAAACACACCCCACCCCCGCATCTGACACTGCTGTTTTCACATAGACGTGCTATAACAGAGGTAAACTCAGCTCCCTTCTACATCAGAGCAATGAATGCACATACCATTACTTGCATACTAAAGTGTCAGCAGGCACTTTTTGTGGCATTAAAAAACACATTTTTGAGCATGCCCTCTGCACACTACTTGTGACTTTAGGCTTTAGGAAGTAAGTAAATAAATAAAGGTAAATCGTGTCATCAAATGATTTCTTCAAAACGTCACATATATTTGTCTCTTTCTTTTTTTAAAATGTGCGTTGATCACTGCCAGCATGTTGTAACACACAGCATCTGGCCACCTGCATGTTCTTGCGTGCACTGAATAAGAGACAAATATACAATCTGACTGAGAGAATCAGACTGAAAAAAAGCAAACATTTAGAAATGCCATACATTTACAGCTGATCGGACGCTGTTCGTTTTCAAATAATATTGCATTTGTGTGATGATGTTTTCACATATATGGTCTCTTTCTTTCAGGTGTGTAATAGAAACCACAGCATAGAGAGAAATGTTTGTGTGTTAGAACCCTTTTGGGGGTGGGGTGGGGGGTGGGGTCGGTAGTATGCATCGTGGTACACTGCAGAGCTATAGCGCATCTTTATGTGAAAACAGCCGTGTCAGATGGGGTTGTATGGATTGATTCTGAACGCGACTGAGAGAATGAAAAGTGAATTAAAAAAAAAATAAAGCTAACCTTTACAAGGATCATAAATTACACCTGCTGTTACAGACTAAAATCAAATGTATGCTTTTATTCTAAAATAGTAAGAATAAGAGCAGTTTACTTCTCAAAACGGAGTGGTACAGGTTCAAACTCACGACCTTTTGATTCCCAGTCAGCAGCTTATTCTATTGCACCACAGAGGCAGTCATAATAAATGGGTGTCAATGTCGCATGTTAAGGCGGCTTTTTTTTCTGCAGTTATATTTTTGAATAAAGGCGCAATTGTTATGTTAGATTTGTAACTTCTGTGAAAATATTTCTTTGATATTTGGACTTCAGGCTTCATACATTATATAGTGTATGCCTACATTTTGTCATCTACTACTAGAATATAAAAAACGTTTCTATTTTAACAATGTGTTTACACAGATTACCGTAGAAACGGAACAGAAATGAAATGCATATGTTCCAAATAACGATCTATTATTTCCACTCTAAAACTCCACTTCACTCCCAGAAAATCAATCAAGGCATGAGCTGGGAGAAGTTTGTGCACGTTCTAATTCGGTGGGGGGCGCTGGTAATTCTAGTGTTAAGAAAGACTGAGGCACACAAGGCCTCCACCATGCCAATCTCACAATACTTGGAGGTGCTGCTGTTTAATAGGAGTTTATTACTGTGTTAATTACTAAAATATTTTGTACTTTATTGAGTGTACTTAAACAAGATGACGCTGATAAATTTGAAACTTGTTTCAAAGTTGTTGAAAATGACAGTTGTTTTGAAGGACATTTTTGTCCTGGATCATGTCAGGTTTGCTAAGCACAGTCGCTGATCTCATCACCTAACCATGTTAATTTAAACAATTGTCACATTTAGGGATTGTGTACCGACCATTCAGCAGAGTCGTGCTCGGCCCTGTTTCTAACAGCCAATAGCATGCTGCTGATGACGCCTGTGGTGTACAAAGAGTTAACAGCTGTCGCTCTTCAGCAGCGATCTTCACCCTTTATTTTATTTTTTTTTTCCCTTTTATTTT
Source organism: Polypterus senegalus (assembly GCF_016835505.1). Taxonomy (NCBI): domain Eukaryota; kingdom Metazoa; phylum Chordata; class Cladistia; order Polypteriformes; family Polypteridae; genus Polypterus; species Polypterus senegalus. The sequence continues at coordinate 181,352,265 of NC_053161.1, forward strand.
GCTGTTTGAAAAATGAAACAACAGAAAGAAGAGCATCTCTTATTTTTGTTAGTTTAAAAACATGCAGTTTCTTACTCCTCTTCACTTAACTCTTGCCTTCTACTTCAGGGAAACATTCACTGGTTGTCTGCTCTCCTGCACACACAGTCTGCCCCTAAGACTAAAAACAAAATCAAACCTGTTTTAAATTTATCTTAGCAAGTCCCAGGCTACTAGAAGTCAGACATTGAGTGTCTCACATTAGGCGACCATCTTTACAGGGACACACTGCCAACTTCCTCCATCTCGCTAAGATTATCTAAATGAAGGCTGTGATTTAAATAATGGTTTTGGATTTTGCAAGCTTGGGGCAGTTTCACATTAGACACATTGACCAGCGATTTTAAGTTCCTCCTTCATATGCCCCTGTTCTTTAACATAATCCTGAGGCCTAACTTGTATAAACCTACCTTGACATTAACTGATAACACAATTCTGAGACCCAAACAGTATTGAATGTTCAATCAGACTAGTGAATACTGTTGATACACAACTGTGCAAGATGGCCTTCTTCTTCTTCTTCTAGCCTGTTGGACCCTCCTTTCATTCCTAAACACATTTTACACCTAATATGACAAGAAAAGTGATGAGTTACTGTCTGATTGCTATGAACTGTCTAACTTGACATCAGCTTTAACTAACAGGATGTTATAAAAATCAAATGTCTTTAGATCTGAATGATGCAGTTTTAATGGAATTGATTCCTGTTTTTTTTCCCACAGAGAGATAAAACTCTGCCATTTACTGTAACATTTAAATGGATGTAAAAGAAGAACCGTGTGAGGCTGACCTGAATATCATGGAGGAGAGGACCGTAAATGTTAAGGAGGACTGTGAGTGGGAGAGTGCCCACCCCAAACAGCAGAGTCTGGACATTAAGGAAGAGGACTGTGAACTGGGGTCAGTAAATATTAAAGAGGAGAATGAAGAGGAGTGTGTCAGCACTGTGGTGGCCAGCTATAGGAGTATGGAGAGTGTCAAGGAAGATGACCATCATTATGGAGATCAAGATGGAGCAGTGACCGGGTTAGTCTCTTCTCATTGCAGACACTCTTCATTTCCGGAGTCTTCTATCAATATAAAATATGAATCATTACAGTCTGACAGAAAGACGACTAAAAAAATGTCATCTCCTAGAACAGAGGAAGGTCAGCCACCACCTAAGACGTCATCTAAAACAAGTAAGTGAAAAATAACAATCGGTGTACATTTTAGGGTCAGAGTTATAGGCCTAAAAGTGCTGTCTTGTGCTTTTTTTTTAATGAAACTTGGACAAACGTTCAAACTATATTAAACACAGTGATTTCACTACATTTTACAGGGTTTAGGAGTCTGCACTTGTTCAGTTATTGTTTGTAACATTATGCAAACACTCGAAGGCTGTCTTTGGTAAAAAGAAAGTTTGTGAACCCTTTGGAATTCCTTTTATTTCTGCAATAATTTGTCCTAATTCTTTGGTCTGATCTTCAATTAAGTTCCTAAAACAGACAAACACAGTCGTTTTAAACTAATAACAAACAATGAGACCCTTGTCATTCCTGAATACATTATTTAAACATGGGAACAGTCCAGTTTGTGACCCCCGTCTTTAGAAACTTTCTGATCCTCCTTTAGCTGCAATGACTTTCACCAAACTTTTCCTGCAACTGCTACTCAGGGTTCAATTTCTTGTCTATTCATAATTTTGAAAGTTTTCAGTTCCTTGCTGTCTCAGGGATTCCTTCGATGATCAGCTGACTTCAGGTAAAGCCAATGAATCCTAAGCTCTTCATTCTGATTGGCCAGTCCAGAACACCAGCTTTCTTCTGTTTAAGCTTTTCTCTTGTTGACTTCTTCTTTTGTTTCAGTTGATTGTCTTTTTTATTCCCTAACTTCAAGCTTTCACTATCCTAACATCTCCTATCAGATTTCTTCAGTGCTACATTGATGATGGCATCCTGTCCTGGTCCTGCAGAAGCAAAAAAAGCTCTAAACTGTGATTCTACCATGAGGTGATAGTGGTGTGCAGTGATCTTTTACCTCCAAACCACTGTGAAATGGGGACACACACATGGTGACATGGAGATTCAGGCATTCACACACCAGACCAGGGATGACATTTATAAAACTTTGCATGGAATTGAGCATGAATATATACACACACAAAAAAAAAAAACAGGAAAATGTGTACGTCCAGAAAAAAATATAACATTTATAAACCAGATGTATGCACATTACTATAAAATTTACTTTTTGTAAATCATAGTCACTTTTTAAATATGTATATTTGAACACTCCTTTAACTGCCACCCTGAAAACATTCACATATGGAGCCTGTTAATCTGTCACCTCTATATGCAATGATGATGCTGCAGAAATTAATGGACTGGTAGATCAGCATCTTCCTCCTCACTACTTGCATTCAAGAATATCTGACTTTGCTCTTCATCTGAGAGTGAAAGATCATACTTGTAGTTACAGTTCCTCTCCTCTGTGCTCTGGGGTTCAGGAAAGGTGTAGGGCAAAACTGTCTGCGACGGAAGCCACTGTCACCTGGCACATGTAATGCCATGATTGTTGTTATAATGAATAGGTCAGGTCATATGAAACACTGAGAGTTCAGCAGGTTACTTCACCAACACATATTTCACCATGTAAAGCAACATCACGTCTGTCAAAGCTACTTTGTCTCAAAATAGATGACTCATGGTTTGAGTGAGGCCATGGAGACATGACATTTGTCAGCCACATCTTGGATGACTTGTGTATTAATGGAATGTCACTGGTTACGGTTATCAAAAGCAGCTTTAATCTTCCTAGGTGCTCTTTTTGCAAAATTAGTGCAGTAAAGTGTTCCAGTTCTATTAGGAGAGCTGGACAAAGCTGCAGATTGACTTTTTGTATTGGCAAAAACATGTCATGTGTTATGTGTGTACACCCACACTGTACAAAAATGAGATGTAGTGCATCAGCAGTCAGTTAATGGCTTCCAGCACAGCGGACATAATGGAGTGAAGCTTGGCTGAGATACTGTTGAGGTGTCGGCTACTTCCCTGAGAAGAGACATCAACTAGCAGATTTAAAGTGATTACAAAGTAGAATTTCTTCAGTGCAAATACATATCATTGGCTCTCTTTAAGGGAACTAAAATACAGTTTGTACATCATAGCTCTAATTTTTGAGGTGTCATGTTTGTCATATCAACGCAAGTTATAATAACAGCTTGGTGAATCGAATTATTCTTGCGAGTCGTCATGTAGCTGCTTTGGCTGCCTTTTCCTCCATGATCAAGGTTGTCATCATTTCCCAGTTTCTCTGAAATGTTGTGTATGTATAGGTCAGAGTTACTGTAAATATGTTTGTTCCCCTGTCAAGTTTCTTTTGTAAATCTTAACATTTGTATGGGAGGTTGCATATACACGTTTCAAGTCCAGTTTTATGTGTATGCAAGCTTTATAAATGAGGCCTTAGGACCTTCACTAGCCTATCTGTAGATAGGTCTCAACCCAGGCAGCCTGACTCCAAACTCAACAGGAGGCTTCAGCATGCACAGGCCCAAAATGGATTGTTGGTTTAAATAGTTATAATAAAGCACTCATCAAATATCAGTAAACAACTGAAGGACCACCTCCCTGTTATCAAATATACATGCTGTGGGTGGTCCTTAAGGAGTGATATTGGTGTAACCTCACCTCTTAGGGTCTCACCCACAAAATGTGAAGATATTTGGGTAATTAATAAACAACACAATATAAAGAACTTGAAATTACATAATCAGAATGAAAAGGCAAGTAATATTTGAAAAATATTTGAAAGCATTAAATCAGCTAAGATGTTCTTTTAAATACCTATATTTGCTCTCCCAGCTTTATTTTTTCACCCTGTGTCTCAATTTCCCAGCCTTATTCTCCTCTCGCTTTATCTGCTCTTGACAATCTTTAAGAGTTATCTTGATGTGAATTTGGGACAGCTTAGCTGTTAGTTAAACTAAAAAGCTTGATGGTCTGATGAATGGTCTCCTCTTGTCTGTTATATTTGTTCTTGATCTGTATGTTCATGAGCAGATTCTTATCGAGAAGAGATGGCTTTGCAAGAACCCACATTCCTTTCCTTTAATTTCTCTGATTGCCTCTAAGCCACATCTCCAGTCTCCTCTCATTGGTTGAACACCTGACTAGACAGGACTGTAAAGGTTTAATGGTGTGTTCCGCATTGACAGTCCAGTTGTTTGTGTGTTATGAGTTCGGGTTGATTGTGTTTGTCTGTGATTGTTGTGCAGTTGAAGATCAGATCAGATTCTCAGGAGGAATTTGGGAAAAAAATTCAGAAAATTTCAAAAGGTACACAAACTATTGCATACATCTGTAAAGCAATTTAAATTCTATTGAAGATTTTGAGCAACACGTTCTCACAGCTGCTTAATCCAACCGAGTGTCCATCTCTGTGCATCTTTAGCTAACAGTCTTGTGTTTGGCCTGTTTGTGTTGTAATTTGTACAAGAGCACGGGGACACAGTTGGCAACCAGTTTTGGGCAAATTTTGCACAAACATTAAGATGTTCTTTACACAGAGAGCTTTGCCTGGCTGAATGGCCTGTTATCGTCCAAATTGTTCTAATAGAGCTACTGTCACCTGAGAGAAAATTAAAGACTTGTTGTTACCTTAGCTCTTCACTTTATGTTTTGCTTCATCTCCCTTTCTCTTATAACAGGCCTTTTTGTACTTTACTTTAGTATTGTTTTACTTTTAATTTCTCTGGCTTTGACTTGTCTATCATTTAATGATAAATGTTCAGGTTGCTCAGCTAGTGCTGTATTTCAGCTGATGGAAAGAGAAAGACATTGAAAGGTGGAGTTTACATTTTCATAGGACTTTTTTACATACACACTTGAGAAGTCTTGGTGTGTTAGAATGTTATTTATTTATTGTCATGAGCATCAAGTTGTGTTTAGTAAAGATTTACTCCATAATAATCATGTGATTATTATGACATCATATTGGTAATTGTGTTAAGTTTGGCTTGGGCATTTCTGGTGTATTTGAAATTGCAGAAGAAGTCGTGTGCTTGTGCTTTTTCAAACAGATTGTTTTCTTTCTGATTTCTTTGTTTAAGAATAATGTGCTTTCTTGCTTTCTTTCAGTTTGACTTTCAGTTCTCCCTTTGGCTCATAAGTTTGGTACCCCCTGATTATTTTCTTCTCCGTTAGTATCTTTGCCGTTTTACTATTTACAGTATTTCTTATATATATATATTTCTCTTCTGGGTAATCCTGCTTCCACTGCAAAACCAGTCCCGCCAACACGCAGCTGTCACGGCATTTCTCGATTCCTATTCGTCTACTTCCAAACCCTTCCCCAAGCTGCCAGCAGCTCCTCTTCAAATCCGGTCCCGCCCCCACGCAGCCGACATGGCATTTCTCGACAAGCTACTGAAGTATGCTTACAAAATAAAGCAAACTTTGCATTAGGCAAAAATTTACCCTTCCAGGTTGATTCCATGCTCAGAACCATCAACCCCTTTGCTAACTCATACAAACGCATGCATGAAATGGATTTGCATCTGTCCCAAGGCAACTCCTGTAAACAGATTTCCACGGTCAATATTAATTCCGATCATATGGTTTACCTACTTTTACTCCCTTATGGAGACATTGGCTGGCACAAAAGATTTAAAACATGTTCCTGATAAAAGAACTGCCAAGCGAATAAGGTTTACTCAATGCCAATTTTACGCGTACAGATTAGCAATGAGGAATACATTTAATATTTTGCACTCCAGCAGCAAACTATTCCAACAGTTCTTCGTAGTTGCGTATGTTAAAACAGAGGGCGCTCGTCTCAACTATCTCAGATTACATCAACAAGATCTGCGCGTGGAACAATACAAAGGACTATCAGATGCACTGCAAGCAAACGCTGAAAATAAAAACGTACGTGTAGGCAAAATGATCATATTACCATCCACATTTGCAGGAAGTCTAAGATACATGCAACAAAACTTTCAGGATGCCATGGCCATAGTATGTAAATTCGGAAAGCCTCATTTATTTATCACTTTCACATATAATTCTGCTTGGCCGGAAATTCTACATGTACTGTCGGATACTCAAAGACCAGAGCACAGACCTGATATTATACTACAAGCTGTGGGAATTACTTAGAGACATTCTACAACAACATCTTTTTGGGGTTGTTATTGATTATATTTACATAGTCGAATTTCAGATGCGCGGCATTCCTCTTTCCCACATGCTGTTTACTCTTCACAATAATTCTAACAACCAGTCTTCAGCCACGGTCAGTTGTACGTGGCTTTTTCTAGGGTTAGATCTTTCGACTCATTATCTGTCGTCTCCACCAAAACACCTATTTACAACTGTGTCTTTCATGAAGTATTTATTTCTTCTTGATTTCTGAATTCCTTTCTCATCGTTTTCCATTCCTATTCTTACACCGCCGTATGCTACGGGCGTCGGCTAGTACACATTATTATCTACGAGGTATAGAGTCTGAATTGATCACGTCAAGAACTCCGGTGTAAAGGCCACTGTAAAGAGCTCTGGACAGGAGCTTGTTGGTGTTTGTCATGATGACAGCCCTAGTAGTCTTTAGAGGATAGCAGTAGTAAGGGAAACTGTCAAGTTGAAGAATGAAGCCTTTCATGTAATTTTAGCAGGAACATCAACAGACGCCTGAAATTTATTAATAAAAATTCACAGAATGCGTAATTTAATAAGACTTCTTTTGCATACATGAACTCGTATTAAATTTAATACACAGTAAAACGCAACACATTTAATTTCATTTAGCATAGTGCACGTCCGTTAATATTATAATGGGCTGTATAAGTGAGACCGGTGTGTGATAAAGCTGACCAGTCCTGGTTTCACCTGCCACTCCTCATCCAGAGCAGACACTAATACGAGTCATGGCTCTGATCCCGGGTTTCTTCATCCTATATTTTTTCTCCTAGATTACTGGTGCTCCTGTGGGTCAGTGCATTAATACTTCACTTTGTTCATTCTTCTGTATTGCTTTAGTGATTTAAATGAGCTATTTTTGTATACATTTTGCATTTAGGAGGCCACATGATGCTCAATTGAATAATGGCTGTGGTGTAAGAGTACTCCATGACTCTATCCTGCAATTACTGTTTTTACAAATTAATCTCAAAAATGTGTCATCAAAGCATCAACATACCATTTGTGGTTTTTGGTGTGACATATTAATTGTTCACATCGGAAGACGCACCCTGGTTCTTTGCATTCAAGGCCAGTGAAGAAAGCCCAGAGGAGTTTGATTGTGGCTGCCATGGTGGCTGATAACTCTGGAGCAGTTTCCACTGTTAATCATCTAACAGCCTTTATATTGGAGCAAAATGGAGTCCTAAGTGTGATCTTGAATGCATCAGAAGAGAGGAGGTTATCTGACCTTCATAGTGACATTGTGGAAATTAGAAACGAAAAGCAGAAACTCCTGCATGACACAGAGAATACTTTCCTTTTATGCTGAGACCTAATATCCCCATAAGAAACTTTACAAAAAATAAGATGGATCAAAGAGAGGCTTATCAGAATTATTGGAGTTCCATATAATAAGAGTGTGAAAATGTTTGGCTTTATGAAGAAATAATGGCTTTTTTGGTTTTCAACCATTTCTAATCTTAGGCCGGGCACATAGAATACATACCAGGTAAAGTGACACGTCTACATCCAGTTTTGACTGAGTTACTATTCTGAAAGATGCACACACAAATTCAAATGTAACTTTTGAAGGATGGAAGGTCTACTTTTATTCCCAATTACTCAATCAACACCACACCAATCCCACAAGACCTCATCTCTGGTGATCAGAAAGGCTCCACAAATTGATCTTTCTGCTTTCCTGATTTGTCTGACAAGATGGATAGATAGATAGATAGATACTTTATTAATCCCAAGGGGAAATTCACATAATCCAGCAGCAGTATACTGATACAAAGAAACAATATTAAATTAAATAGTAATAAAATAAAAATTAAAATAAAATTAATGTTCGCATTTACTCCCCCGGGTGGAATTGAAGAGTCACATAGTGTGGGGGAGGAACGATCTCCTCAGTCTGTCAGTGGAGCAGGACAGTGACAAAAGTCTGTCACTGAAGCTACTCCTCTGCCTGGAGATGACACTGTTAAGTGGATGCAGTGGATTATTCATGATTGACAGGAGTTTGCTTAGTGCCCGTCGCTCTGCCACAGATGTTAAACTGTCCAACTTTAATCCTACAATGGAGCCTGCCTTCTTAACAAGTTTGTCCAGGCGTGAGGCGTCTTTCATCTTTATGCTGCCACCCCAGCACACCACCGCGTAGAAGAGGGCACTCGCCACAACCGTCTGGTAGAACATCTGCAGCATCTTACTGCAGATGTTGAAGGATGCCAACCTTCTCAGAAAGTATAGTCTGCTCTGAGCTTTCTTACATAGAGCATCAGTATTGGCAGTCCAGTCCAATTTGTCATCCAGCTGCACTCCCAGATATTTATAGGTCTGCACCCTCTGCACACAGTCACCTCTGATGATCACAGGGTCCATGAGGGGCCTGGGCCTCCTAAAATCCACCACCAGCTCCTTGGTCTTGCTGGTGTTAAGGTGTAAGTGGTTTGAGTCGCACCATTTAACAAAGTCTTTGATTAACTTTCTGTACTCCTCCTCCTGCCCACTCCTGATGCAGCCCACAATAGCAGTGTCATCAGCGAACTTTTGCACGTGGCAGGACTCGAGTCATATTGGAAGTCTGATGTATATAGATTGAACAGGACCGGAGAAAGTACAGTCCCCTCGGTGCCCTGTATTGCTGCACACAATGTCAGACCTGCAGTTCCCAAGACGCACATATTGAGGTCTGTCTGTAAGATAGTCCACAATCCATGCCACAAGGTGTGAATCTACTCCCATCTCAGTCAGCTTATCCCTAAGGAGCAGAGGTTGGATGGTGTTGAAGGCGCTAGAGAAGTCCAAAACATAATTCTTACAGCACCACTGCCTCTGTCCAGGTGGGAGAGGGATCGTGTAGCATATAGATGATGGCATCCTCCGCTCCCACCTTCTCCTGGTATGCGAACTGCAGAGGGTCGAGGGCGTGGCGGACCTGTGGCCTCAGGTGGTGAAGCAGCAGCCGCTCCATGGTCTTCATCAGATGTGACGTCAGAGCAACAGGCCGGAAGTCATTCAGCTCACTAGGACGTGATACCTTTGGGACAGGAGTGATACAAGATGTTTTCCAAAGCCTGGGACTCTCCCTGTTCCAGGCTCAGGTTGAAGATGCGCTGTAGAGGACTCCCCAGTTCCAACGCACAGGCCTTCAGCAATCGTGGCGATACACCATCTGGACCGCTGCTTTGCTGGCACAAAGTCTTTTCAGCTCTCTGCTCACCTGGGCTGCTGTAATTGTGGGTGGGGATGTCTCACCTATGCTGGTATCAGCAGAAGGATGGTTGGAGGATGCAGTACTCGAGGTGAGAGTGGGTTACTGTGATCAAACCTATTAAAGAAGTTGTTCATTTGGTTTGCTCTCCACGCCTGTCTCGATGGCGGCACCCGCTTCGAGCTGCAGCCAGTGATAATCTTCATCCCATCCCACACTTCCTTCATACTGTTGTTCTGCAACTTCTGCTCCAGCTTTCTCCTGTACTGCTCTTTCGCCCTGAGCTGGACTCGGAGTTCCTTCTGCACGCACTTCAGCTCATGCTTATCACCACCTTTAAAAGCCCTTTTCTTCTGGTTCAAAAGGCCCTTGATGTCACTTGTAATCCATGGCTTGTTGTTAGCATAGCAGCATACTGTTCTTACTGGAACTACAATGTCCATACAGAAGTTGATGTAATCAGTTGTGCATTCAACAGCCTCTTCAATGTTCTCACTATGTGATCTCAGCAATATATCCCAGTCTGTAGTTCCAAAGCAGTCTCTCAGAGCCTGCTCTGCCTCAGGGACCACTTCCTGAATGAGCGTGTGGTTGTAGGTAGCGCCCTCACTCTTGGTTTGTATTGAGGCTGAAGCAGAACCAGGTTATGATCTGCTTTCCCAAGCGCAGGCAGTGGGGTGGCGCTGTACGCTGTACGTTTGCATATAGTAGGTCAATAGTCCTGTTTCCCCGAGTGTTACAATCCACATACTGGGAGAAGGCAGGTAATGTTTTATCCAGCGTTACATGGTTAAAGTCTCCAGCGATTAGCACAAGTGCCTCAGGGTGCTGCGTTTGTAACTTAGCAACTGCGGAATGGATGATGTCATTCGCCATCTCCGCGTTCGCTTGAGGGGATGTAAACAATAACAGCAATCACGTGTCCAAACTCTCTGGGCAAGTAATAGGGCGCAGACTTACGGCCAACAGTTCGATGTCCCTGCAGCAAGTGGAGATTTTAACGCTTACATGTCCTGAGTTGCACCACTTTGTATTGACATAGAGAGCGAGTCCTCCTCCTTTCTTCTTTCCACAGGTACTTGCGTCTCTGTCCGCTCTAACTGTGCTAAACCCGGGTAGCTCCACGTTAGCATCTGGGATGATAGAGCGTTAGCCACGTTTCACTAAAACACAGCAAGCTGCATTCTCTGTAGGTTCTGACATTTTTCACCAGCACAGCCAGTTCGTCGATCTTATTTGGTAGTGAGTTTACATTTCCCAGGATCACAGAAGGCACCGACGGTTTATAACGCCATTTTCTCTCAAGTTGTCTCAATTTAATCTTATTTTTATCTTTGCCGCTCGGCTGCCCGATATCGTCTTCTTACCTCGTCAGGTAAATAAGGAACCACACCGGCATAAGCATTTCTTCTCAGTGCTTTAAGCTGACTACTTGAATAGGCGATTCTCGGAGTGTAACAATCCATGTCAAATAGTAAAAATGTGTAAAAGTGTCCAGGGAGCAATTCCACATAAAAAAAGTGGTAGAAGTGATCAATGAAATAGAGAAAAATAGAGATAAAAAGATAAAGTCATATACGGAGCTGCTGGAAAGGCTGCCACTCGGATGCGGCGCCGGAAATGATTGAAAAAAAAAAACAAAGCTTTAGACTTCCTTCACTGGTGTGCAGCAGCATTTCACTGACCCGCAGCAGGCGCTCAATGCCTTTGACTCCTTCATGTCACTGGTGTTTGGCCGCTTTTACTGTTTTATGCATGATTTACCAGTACTGCTTAGAGATTTTCCTGAATATTAATTCATAATTACTACTTTCTTTTTTCCATGTGTGTATTTCGTGTGTGTACATACACATGTGATTAGAGAGTCTTTGTGGGTTGTGAGGAGTCAGGACACAAGCCTTTCATGCTCCACTTACTCTCAACCAACACTTGTTTAATATTTGCTTGCATGTCATATTTATCTTCAGATGTATTTTTTTCATATTTTCACCTCATTGACTCTTGTATTGTGAATGTTGGGGTCAGGATGGGATTGTTTACTGAGTTCTCTCCATGTTTGCCCACTCATAAGCAGAACCTGTTGATTTTTTCCTGTGTTTTTATTTGAGAGACCTCGGTTTAGTTTTTTTCATATACGGTTTGGGGTGGGATTCTGGAGTTACTGTCTACATTATACATGATTGCTGGTAGGGCTACTGGGTTAACTCATTTGGCACCTTGTAATGTATTTCATTTACAGTTCTCCTTTATTGCTGTTCTTTGTTTTCCTCTCTCCTGTCTAATCTCAGTGTCTTCTCTTGTACTTGCAAGCACTCAAGTGTTGCTGATTTATTATTTTTGAGCTAGGCTTATACAGCCTATTTTCAAGATTTGTTTCTTTTTGGTTTAAATACATTCATCGAGCTGTCTCCACGTGTTAGTGTGTGGCAGTGTCCTTCTCAGTCACTAGTAAATAACATGGAACTTTGGGCCAAGTTCACTATGCTGTGCCGCTGAAGGTTCTTGATTCTGGAGGTGTTTCAGAGGCAGGGTTTGTTTTGTGTTGATGGAGATTTGTTAAAGAAAACTCACCTGTGTTGCAGTCTATGTCCCACATCCATAGAATAACACATTATATTCATCCTGTCCTTTCATTGTCTGAATTGAAAATAATCATCGGTATGGGTGCAAATGCATGTATTAACTCCCTGCTCTATGAATCACCTTCCCTGATTAATCAGCATTTTCCTCCCTCTTTACAGGTGCTTGCCATATTTATTATGAATCTAAACTCGATTGATGTATTTGTATTTTTGTCCTCGTTGTCTGACCACTACTGCATTACATTTCAGCTATTCCTCCCCTCGTCAGCATTTTCTTGCGGATTTCATTAAACAAACCTCTGCTAAACTTGAGGAATTTATAACACTGAAAGACTCTGAGATCCATCTTGTGTTTGACTGGCTGTTAAAGAGTATATTCAAGGCCTGACCATTGCTAATACCTCCAAATATTCTCACTCGGCATACAGTAATATTGAAAATCTTGAGAAGCGTCGGAATAATCTTTTAAATCCACCCGTGTTTTTCTGATCCAGTCCACAAGCCCAATATGGCGCTAATCAGAGAGAAGGTAAATTACCATCTTGTGCAGAGTTGAGAGTTCATTTCATGTGCACTCGTTGTTATCTCTCTCTGGTGCTAAACTGAACGAGATGTGAGCTCTTAGACTGCACAGATGAGATTTTTTATCATCCATGTCTCCGGTCGAGCAAAAATATAGTGACAGACATATAGATAATATCACTAAGTACTGCTTGGAAATTAATAAAGTTTATTTAATTTTTTCTTATACTTTCCCCTCTGCTGAACTCCCATCTTTGGAGTGATTCATGTGTTTTTTAATTTTATTAATTTTCCAAAACTCTCACAAAATGATGCTGCTTTTCTAGAGGCCCCTGTTTTAGCTGAAGGAAGTAAATCCATTAAATGCATTTTTAAATCAATTTGCAACAAAAAAAGCCCCTGACGTAGGTGGTATGAAGACAGAAGTATATTTTGCATTTTAGCCACAAGTGTCCAGTTTGCTGTTCCAGGGCAGGTGTCACGTGGGTCTCTGGGATTTTTCAATGACCTGCGTGTTTTATTCATTTAAATTTTACTGTGTTCTCATTGTATATTAAAATATTTTGGCTTTACTATTCTCTGCCTCTTTTTAAAATCAAACTAAAAAAATATTATGGAGTTGGGTAGATTTGGACTAATTGTTTCCAAATATTAAGACACATTCTGTTTAATAAAAGTTCATTTCATATATTTGACATGACACTCTCCAATGTAATGATGGGTGATAATTATTACTTTCTACCTGCAATAATTAACAATATATAATGTTATAATATTTTAAGAATATGATGAGAAAATGATTATTCCGTTCTATAATGTAGTTAAAAAATCAACAGTAGTCTTGTTGATTGTTCCTATCACGTGATATTTTTAGTTTACTATTTTTACTACTTGGCTCATTTTGTGCTCATGTGGTGAGTTGTTGAAATACCAAAAAAAAATGAACAAGTTGAGTCTCTATTCACTTCAAAGTTTGTTCATAAATTAAACCAGTATTTATTTAGTGTTGTAAGTTAATGTCAGTATGAAAGCGGATGATTTAAAACTTTTTAATTTTTTATCCTTCAAACATTATACAGGAATCAAACTTCACTGCTGTACTGAATGTGGCAAACAGTTTTCAAGGAGAAGCAGTCTTCAGAGCCACCAAAGAATTCACACAGGAGAAAAGTCGTATGCCTGTTCTGAATGTGGTAAACAGTTTTCCGATAGAAGCAGTTTTCAGCGCCACAAAATAATTCACACAGGGAAGAAGCCATATTGCTGCTCTGAATGTGGAAAACAATTCTCTTACAGTAGTTATTTTCAGATTCACATTAAAACTCACTTAGGAGAGAAGTCGTATTGCTGCTCTGAATGTGGCAAAAAGTTTTCACAGAGAAGCTATCTTAAGATCCACCAAAGAATTCATTCAGGAGAGAAGCCATATTGCTGTTGTGAATGTGGCAAAAAGTTTTCAATAAGAGTCCAACTTCAAAGGCACCAAAGACTTCACACAGGAGAGAAGCCATATGACTGTTCTGAATGTGGTAAACAGTTTTCACAGAGAAACCATCTTCAGAGCCACCAAAGAATCCACACAGGAGAGAAACCGTATTGCTGTTCTGAATGTGGTAAACACTTTTCACGGAGAAGCAGTCTTCAGAGCCACCAAAGAATTCACACAGGGGAGAAACCATATTGCTGCTCTGAATGTGGAAAACAATTCTCTTACAGTAGTAATTTTCAGATACACATTAAAACTCACTTAGGAGAGAAGCCGTATTGCTGCTCTGTATGTGACAAAGAGTTTTCACAGAAAAGATATCTTAAGTGCCACCAAAGAATTCACTCAGGAGAGAAGCCATATTGCTGCTCTGAATGTGGAAATACGTTTTCACTGAGCAGCTATCTTCAGAAACATCAAAGACTTCATAGAAGAGAGAAAAAAAATGACAAACTCCCTCACCTTGTCCACAGATGAACACAGTACAATAGTAAGCAGCTGAAGAAAGAATTCAAAAAGTTTGATGAAAACAAAAAAGATATAATTGAGGAAACTACAAGTAAAGTGGTAAATACCCTGCCCCCCTCCAACAGCCTCATGTGGAAACAGAACTTTCTCATGCATGGCTTATGAGGGGCGAACTAAGACCAAAAGATGTACGTCTCATCATAGGTGCACAAAACAGTGACTTGGACACAAAGTGGTTCAGATCAAAAATAGAGGAAAATAAATAAAAATAACCCATAATTGTCACTTCTGCCACAAAGAATTAAAAACAGTCACACATCTTATTGCTGGGTGCAAGGTACTGATTGCTGAAGGATTATACACTGCACAACACCACAAAGTGGCCAGCCTCATTCACTGGACACTTAGCAAGAAGTACAACTTACCAGCAACAGAAAGACACTGGGACCACAACTTGGGCCGCATAATGGAAAATGAGGAGGTGCAGGTCACTTGTAGCACAGCAATACTGACTGAAAAACAGAGGCCAGAAAACCAGATGTAAGAAATCCTGAATAACAGAAATATTAATTCCTAGTGATTACTCAGTCCTAAGAATGGAGAAGCAAGAAAGAAACAAAATACCAAGAAATGCAGTCTGAGATATGACAAATGAAATGTGGACTGAAAAATAAAAATGAAAAAAGTGCCTGTTCTAGCATGAACAGGACTGATAAAGAGAAATGATCAGGCGCATCTTGACAAATTACAATAACTCCTTATGACCTGCAAAAAGAAGTCTTATTACAAACATTGCAGGTTGTACATTGAGTCCTTGTGGGAAACTTATGAGAGTGAGAAGTTAGGCAGTACAATGAGACTGTCCTGACTAAAGAGTGAAGTTCACTCCTGTTTTAATAGTAAGCACACCAAGAAAATTTGGAAGACTTAAACCTGAGAGAAGTTGAATTGCTGTTCTGAATGTGGTAAACAAATCTTTCACAGAAATGCTCTTCTGATGCACATTAAAATTCACGCAGGAGAGAGGCCATATGGGTGTTCTGAAAGTGGCAAACAGTTTTCATGAAGAAACAATCTTCTGGATCCAACATCTACATTTATTTACATAGCACATTTTCATACAAACAATGTAGCTCAAACTGCTTTACAAGATGAAATAAGAAGGAAGTTAATTATAAACATAAACAAGATTTTGCAATAATATACAGTATGTAACAAAGAAAAAGGTAACGTTGAATGGCCAAGTGGACAGAAAAAAAGCAAAAAAACACCTCCAGTTAGGCCGAAGAGAAAAAAAATCTGCAGGGGATCCAAGGCCAAAATACAGCTCGGCCATCACTAGGTATTCTACCTAAATCGGACCTCATTGTTTACATGCTTCACATGAAGATTTTGATGATGATAATGGCCATGTGGACATCTGGGACACCAGTCATTCAATCCACGAACATGAGGCAGTGTGGTATGTTGATCAGGAGGTGGTGGAGCACATCGTCATCACAGAAGAAATGGAGAAAATAGCAGAGAATAGTACAGATTAGTATGGAACTGCACATCCCACAGGCAAATGATAATCCAGTGTCCATATAGACTAATAGGGATACAACTAAAATGTAGTTATAAAAAGTCATTTTAAAATAATTGTTTATCATTTTTTACATATTCTACAGAGTTATCCTGGTGAATTTCTATCGGTAAAGTATTTTAATTTTTAGGTGTGTTACAGCAAATGGCCATCTCACCAGTTCATTTCAGATTGTATCTTGAAATTATAAGTAGATCTTCATTTGAAGATCTGAGGTTATGACTGGGAGTGTAAGGGGACAGACATTCCAAAATGGAGCACTGGGTGAGATTATTTAAGGCTGTGTAAACCATTACAGTCAATCTCCTACTTACAAACAGGTTCCATTCCAGCAGTCTGTTTGTAAGTCCATTTTGTTCATAAATCCAGCAAGTATTGGCATCTGTTGATAAAGGTTTTAGTTTCAGACGTCTCTTGATTTGGACACATAACATTTTTAATGTGCTTTGAGCAAATTAAGTATTGTTCATGAAATAGTTATTTTTGTTTTGATAAAGATCTTCCCAACCCTGCTGCCCCCACTCAGCGGACATGTGAATTACCCTTAAGTGCTAATATTGGACTTGAGGACCACTTTGTTCACATATATGAAAGTTCACATCTGAAAAGTTCATAAGTAGGGGACTATCTATTGTAGTATTTTAAAGTCAATTCTAAATGACACGAGTATCCAATGTAACGATGCTAAAACTGATGAAATGTGCTCAGACTTTCATTTTCTGGTTAAGATTCTTGTTGCTGCATTCTGCTCTAACTGTAACTGATTGATGGCTTTATTAGGTTGTCCTATAAAGAATACATTATGGTAATCTATTTGGCTGAAAACAAAAGTGTGAACTAATTTTTCAATGTCTTATAAAGTTATAAGAGGTCTAACGTTCGTCTATTCCAGAAGTGGAAAAAGCAGGCCTATTAATCTGATTAATATGTGATTTAAAATTGAGGTCAGAGTCGGTGATTACTTCTAAATTCTTTAACTCCAACTTCACTTTTAAGCCTAAGGCATCAAGTCTATTTCTAATGCCCTCAGAATGTCCATGTTTGCCAATAACTTAGATTTCTCTTTTCTCCTTATTAGTCAGAGAAAGCTACTACTCATCCATTCAGAAACACAAGTGATAGACAGGATCACAAAAGAATTCACACAGGAGAAGCCGTTTTGCTGCCGTGAATGTGGAAAACAATTCTGTCACAATAGCACTCTTCACAATTTATTTTTGTTTAGCTCAAAATCACAAAAGATGTGCTGCAATGGGCTTTATCAAGCCTTGCCTTTTGACAGCCCCCCAGCCTTGACTCTCTAAGAAGACAAGGAAAAACTCCCAAATACAAAAATAGAAAAAAACTTTAGGAAAGGCAGTTAAGAGACACCACAATACACAGAAAAGAACACAAGTAATCCTCGATACAATATAATAGTGCTATAGAAATATTACAAACACAGAGCAGAATTGAACAGTAGATGATATCACATAATATGATTTGAGTAGTATAGGGGCGTCACTATTATACATCATCAGATTTTGACAGGTGTATGTCCCGACCCCCTGTCATTTCTGGTACCCACCTGCTGCCACCTGGTTAATGGGCATTTCCCCCCGCGGTCTGATCTCTGCCTGTTGTCGGGGGCGCTGTTTGACCGGCATCAGACCTTTTGTCAGTTGTGCGCAAGGAAAATGGTCGGCCGATCTTAGCCTTGATGCTAAAACTGGGGCTGATCATCTTTATGATCCGAGACGGACCTTTGGGAGCCTGTAAGGTGTCATAAAAGGTAAGTCATCAATGGGGCGGAGCAGACATCCTGCTCCTATCTGCTTGCTGGCCTCGGGGTGTGTACAGAGAGTACAGAGAGCGTGATTGACAGACCCCGGCGAGACGATATACAAGAAAACTTTAGAGAGAATCTATTACACACCCAAGAAACCTGGCAGTACAGCTCAAAACACCCCTTGAGCATCCCGTTACCTCACCCACCTTGTAAAACCATGCCCTTTATAAAGCAAGGCATATTTCAGATACCAAAAGTGATTTAAAACAACAAGTTTTATTCAATGATTCAAAAAAGATGCCAAAGTGTCTTAAAAACAACAAATTTTATTGAAGCAAAATTCCAAACATAGCAAAATAAGATCTGGTCTTCGCTTTGAGTTACAAATTGTTTGCTATACATTAAAATTGTTTAAAGTATGAATAAAAGCTGGAGAAACAGCCGTAAAATAATCACACAAGCTTAATTGTATACAGATTTGCAATTCACTTGAAAAGAAACAAAAACGCAAGAAAATGTATACATATAGGGGTACGCAAATGAAAATTCAAAACCAGGTCCAAACCCATCAGTGAGTCGGTAATACACCTAAATTAAAAATGTTTAAGGCAGCACATACTTTATATATTTATATTTCACTAAATTATGTAAGCCTATTTTCTCTGTTTGGAACAGAGCCGACCACATAAAGCTGGTCTTCACAGGCTGAATCAGTTTTGCGTATGCATTAATGAGTGTCTCTCCCTGCTCAGATTCAGCTATAATATCATCCACATCAATCTTGATAGCTTTACGAAAACAAGGGAGATTGTACATTTTTAACAAAGCAGCACACAGGACACAAGTCTATCTCTTCTAGCCCTTTTGAGCATAAATAAGTTATGTTTATATGCAATAAATGGTTTAGAGAACCAAATACTACAAATGTGTCCATCTGGTATGTATTTGTTCTCTTGACATTCCGCACATTTTTCCCCTAAATGTTCAACAGAGCTAAACACATAAGCCCAGACGGCTGAGCGACCAATTGTGGTCATGATGAATCTTTTTCTAGCAGATATAATATAAGAAGAAAACCTTCTATAGGTTGCATTACGTGTCACGCTGGGCAGGGACCTGGTTTTCCTTGTTCTAGCTTCCGAGTCTTGGTTCCTCTGACAACAGAAACAAAACACAAACAGTTAGCCGACAGAAAATACAACACAAACAGGTCTTGTTTAGCATGGATAATGCAATTTGCTTAAGTTTCTGTAAATCGATTTTGGCTTAAAAAAATAACTAATGGTGATTAGAGACAAGTTCAAAAGCTGCTGTTCGAATCTTGAGTTTTGTTGTACGTTGCATCTTTTGTATAAGCTGAAAGTGTTTACTTCAGCAACAAACTGCTTCAGACAGTTGAGAATATGATTTTTTGTCGGTTTCATAATTCTTAACCCGCACAATGGTTTAAACATAGAAAACACCGTTTGAATTAATCTTTTAATACTGATCTTTTGACAGATGCTGGAAACACAAGGGTGCATCTCCTCAGAATCAGATTTTAGTAAAAGACAACTGTGCCCATCCTGAGATTCGTCACCCAAACGGCATGCTAAACAAGACCCGTTAATACATCTCTTACACAACTACTGACCACGTAAGCTACAACAGACTTTACACAACGCTTCATTAAAATCAATCCGGCTCTGTGACTGCGATGGCTGACAGGTGTTTGGGAAATTACACACAGGTCTTGAGACTTCAGATTTGAAGTTGAACAAGCTTTTACACGTGTTTAAAGACCTCACCGGCCATCTTAAAGTCAGTCTAATATGGGGAAAAAAGAAAAAAGTTATATTCCCACACGAAACATACATATTCCTGACGGGATATCAGCACAACATAGAATTCTGGACATTATTTCAGAAGCCAACTGGACAGCTTTCTCAACAGAATCATCATCACTGTTGGAGCAGATATAAGCCACACGTCTTAAGACACAAAAACGTACAACGTGTCATTACAGGAATAGTATTCCCTATTGATCTATAGATACATCTAGTTACACGTGAAATAGCGGTTAGGGTTTTTAAATCGGCCCTTCTGTCCGAAAAAAGGAAACACATCACTAAGCCAGGCATTTTTTCAATAAGGCTTTCAATGTCGCAAATTAAATCTTTAACATCTGGTTTTAAATCATCTTTCTTTTTATTGATAAGACCTTTCAAAGTTGCTGAAAGCACTTCTTTTGTATAATACTTGGGCTCTCCGCATGTAATCTGTCAAGTTAAAATAAAATAAAATCAGAACCTATTTTGTACCGCCATTCAAATAGACTTAACAGAAATGTTCTTAAAGTCCAGACTCACCATGTCCAAGGTTGTGCTGTCTAGGCCAGGTGTGTCCGTCTTTTTCTTGTCAAAAGTCGTGCTGCATCCAGCAGGTGCTTCAGTCTTTTTCGCGGGGTGGCGAGTTTCTCTTTTTGGCACCTCCTTTAAAGAAAAAAGTAAAATAGGTGTGAAAAGTCAAGGGAAAAAAAGGCAATACACCTGTGAAAGCCAAGAAAAAAACAACATCTCTGAAAGCCAAGAACATTTATAAAAGGCATACATTCAAAATGACCTGATTAGACTTCTCTGCTTCACCTCCACATTCTACAGACTGGTATTCTTCTAAAATGATGACATTGTCATCTGCTTTATGGGCTGGTTTCATTGTTGCAGAATCCATGTCTTGCTTCTTTAAACAAAACAGATGATGGTGTGTCGCTGAGATGGATAGATAGACAGATACTTTATTAATGACAGATAGATACTTTATTAATCCCCAGACAGACCAGACAGACAGACAGATACTTTATTAACCCCCAGACAGATAGATACTTTATTAATACCCAGCAAGAACTCTTGACTGGCCAAGCAACACAGGTAAGATGGGAACATTAAGCTCCGGGTGGACCAGCAAGAACGCTTGACTGACCAAGCGACACAGGGACACGGGTAAGCCGGGAACGTTAAGCTCCGATGCTGCGATGGACCAGAGAGAACGCTCGACTGGCCAAGCGACACAGGGACACGGCTAAGCTGGAGTCAGCAAGCTCCGGGTGGACCAGCAAGAACGCTTGACTGGCCAAGCAACACAGGGACCAGCAAGAACGCTTGACTGGCCAGGCAACACAGGGACCAGCAAGAACGCTTGACTGGCCAGGCAACACAGAGACAAGGGTAAGTGTAGCCGATTAAAACCTTGCAAAAGTGGTGGACTCAGCCAGCCTACTTCAGCTCGGTCAAAAGAAATGTTAGCTGTAAAACAAGCGCCGGGGTCTCCTTCTGACCTTAATAGCGGCGGACAATGCCAGCCTGCTAGGTCTCAGTCATAGGGAGATGACCAACAGCGCATACCACAACATACCCGATTCTTGTTATGGAGGAGGCCTGAGGCTTTGAGTCCAATTACCCGTCTTTAAATATGCTTTTGGGCGAAGCTTTTACAGCGTTAGGGCCAATCAAAACGTTTAAAGATAAGATTTTTTTTTAGATAACCCGCCAACATATTTTAACCAATCAACAAACACTGGCCTCATGTTGAACTATCCAATGGAATTACACCATGCTGATTCGGACATGCGCTGAGTGTTCATAACAGCCAATCAGGAAGCAGACAGGTCGGCGGGCTGTGAGGTGTCTAGGCGTGGAAAAACAACATGGCGCTACTGTCAAATGTATGAACTATGTTAATGGAAAAAAAAAAAATGTATCAGCATATGAATTAAACAGTAACAGACAAAAATATCGTAACACATACAATGATGGCACGGGTATTGGGCGTCGTTTTTCTAAGCCAAGGAAATCGGGGTTCGCGTCCCGGCAGACAACAAAAGTAAGCCATGTACTTTTAAATTCTGTATATTAGCATAATTATGCATTACGGTGTTTTATTACATCATAGACCCATAAATGAAAAGGTAAAATGGAATGATCTTGTTGTTATTCTTAATACGCGCCATTTAATGTATGATACGTCTAGAAGTTGGACACGCACGGGCAGATGGTCTTGTAAATAAATAAATAAAAATCCGGCAAAGCGTTAATATTTATGTATATATAGTCATGAATGTGTGTACACGTTTATTTAGCCTTTTATTCCTGGCATGATTAGCTTGTACCTTAAAAGAAGAAAAACATTATTTTGGTGCATATCAACCATTTTATTAATTAACTAGGATATATTAAGAAGTAAAATGTGTATATTTATCATGATTGTGCATTACGATGTCATTCAATTATAACCCCAATAAAAAAATGCAAAAGGTAAATGGACTTCTAGGTTTCTTTACAAATTTTACAACAGTTGCCACTCGTTTGATAAGGCGTGTGTTAACACCCGGGGCCTAGTTGGAACATTCTAGATGTACCCTATTACATAAAATGAAATAATAAAATTCATTGGAAAATACGTTTCACCGTCTGTCTATAACTGATAACGGTTGAACATTCCAGAGGTATTACATAAAATAAATGATGCAATTTAATTGTAGCATCTGTTTTACAGTTATATTTTACCGTGTGTCCATAAACGATAATGTTTAATTATGTCATGTTAGATGGTTATCTGTCTATTATATATATAATCGACTTGGACGGAATTACACATTAAAATATTTTAATGTATTCTGCATTTCCTGGAGCGTTATGGCTCACTTCTTGGATTCGGATGAATTTGATGCACACTTTTCAGATCGACATAGAATTACTACAAAGCGCCGGTAAGAGTATATATATATATATATATGTAATTAGTGAAAAAAAAAAAAAAAATAATAATTCCATTGATTTACTCCCTAATGGCTATAAGGATGTTTGTATGTACAATGTTAAATTTTTAAAATACAACCACTACCTTATTATTATTATTATTAACATTATTATTTAACAATGATTTTCATTCAGCACGTGAGAAATTGCTTGAATCTCGATTAACGACGGCCTCACCGAGAAAGAGCACCAAAAAGTCAACAAGACGCATTTCAACTACCCTAATAGGAACTGTGACGACGCCTCGGCAGACTACAGGTATGAAAATAAAAAGAAAAAACGTTTGATGTTTAACGAATTATTTAGTTATTAGTACCAATATGGCTGCTCTATTTTGTATGCTTGCATTCACATAACAAGTAAAAGCGGGCTGTAATCTGTAAACCCAGTTGTCCATGCATAGCGCTTACAAAACCCTAGTGTTAGCCATGTGCATTGCATTGGCGAGTGCCCCAAGGCTTGCCAATGTGTGCAAACCGGTGATAAGATTTTGGCGGACAACACCCTAACGTGCCGCGTTGACCCCTTGCTTGTCTCTCACAAAGCCCACCGATAAGAGCTTTCCACCCCAAAGGCCTCAGAAATAGCGACACACGCCCAACCTTTTTTCTAACCCATTTGACCATTTCTGAGGCCTTTGGGGATCGGCGTGTTTAATTAATGGATTATGTAATATTATTTATATGATATAGCTATTAAGATTGTAGTTAATTTAATTTTTTCAGATATTGGGCAATCAGTTGGTAGCATTTCCAAAGGAAAGAAAACAGAGAAAGCAACAGTGAAGTCTGGGAAGCAAACCATTCATTCACATGATAAAGTTGATAACCCTGTGTATCATTTAATCGAGAAATGGTTGATGTGTGCTATAAGAATTATTAATTCATTTAGCAACAGACATAAAGGTGTACAGTTTTTATCAAACTTTATCGAGGATATATTATGTCCTCATAGTGATATTTTAAAAAAATATCTTCTGACGTCTATTTGGGCCATTTATGACTCTGACCACATTCCAGCACAGGAACTTGAAACAGCTTTCCAAAGATTGTATAGGCTGGAAAGCTTGATCTTAAAAGATTGTACAAGTCTGGGTGTCGGTTCAGGTACAAAATCTATATGACTAAGGCATTATAAAATGAAACCTCATAACACGCTTTTAAATACGATCAGAAAGATTAAAAAGAAATACAAACTTTTGGCCAATAAGCGGAAAAGGCGACTGCAGTGTTGCCGTAGACCCAGAATTCATCGGGCAAAAGATCAAACAGATTCTTCGGCTCTTAATGCACATGTTGAAATTGTAAGGGAATCTGAAAGACGGATGAAAAGATTTAGGGCTACAGAGCATAACTATGAATTCCGTTTTATCAATTTGGATAGAATTAAGTCATATACGCATGCCATAAACATTGTACATCAAGGTATTCAGGATATTTTAGACACATTATCCCCAATATTGCGCCATGTGATTTTGTTCAATTGCGACTCATTTCTCCGAGTTTGCAAAACAATCTTTATTCTCAAAAAAAGAATCTAGACAGCTTTGACGCCAGAAGCTTTTTAAATTATGTGTCTCAGATGCTGCAAAGTAATACTGAGATAATTACAGATTCCTCTCTGCGGTTTGTAGTAACCATTGTGAAAAACATGCAGGGTGGAGCAAGACTTAGAATCAACACATTGCTCTTCAGTAAAATTATTAATACTAAACGACGTCTATTAGTGGATTTCTCACAGGGTAATTTATGTTTTGCAGGCGCTGTCATCCGCTTACTCAGCCAGAAAGACAGACCGGATAGTGACATTCTGCAAAAAGCTAGACAAATGCATATGCAATTGGGGTTTTCGGAAGATAAGAAAATATCATTATCAGATGTAGAAAAATTTGAGCGTCTATTAAATGTTTCTATAAAGGTGCTATACATGCATGAGAGTGCATGGAAATACTTCACAACGGGTCCTACGCCGACCGATAATAAAGTGATTTTTCTTCTGTTACACAGCGATCACTTTTTTGGGATTTTAGATGTGAAGAAATTTATCGGGGCTAATTATTTTTGTGAAATTTGTCATGCCGCATATTCTCACAAAGATCGCCATGTTTGTGCCAATACTTGCAGGGCCTGCCTAGATGCTTCTTGCATTGAAGTAACAGGCTGCTTAATTAGATGTCCGATATGCAAAATCATCTGTCAATCAAACGATTGCCTCGGTAAACACCAAAATAAACAAACCTGCGAGCGGAAAGAATACTGTGTTAGTTGTCAGTGCTACACGCCCTTACCCACGTTTGCAAACCGAGGTTATGTCCAAATTGTAAAGAAGCTATCACCAGCTGCGACAGTCACTTATGTTATATGCAACCGTTATTAAAGACTCCGGTATCAAAAAAATATATATTTTATGATTTTGAATGCAAGCAAGAAAAGGAATCCATGAACCGAATTACATATATGCATTACACATGGATGGTAACAGAAGCTGGGAGTTTGCGGAAACGATTGTGTTGAAAGATTTATCTCTACGTTTATAGATAAAAAGTTTAAGAATTACACTTTTATTGCACACAATGCAAAATCCTATGACAGTTATTTTGTAATTAGTCAATTAATAAAAGAAAAAATGAAAATGGATTTGTTAACGATCGGTGGAAAAATCATGTCGATATCAGTGAAAGTTTTAAACATCAGATTCATAGACTCTTTGAACTTTCTAGCATCAAAATTGTGTAAATTACCACAGGCTTTGGGTTTTAAAGGGTCGAAAGGTTATTTTCCTCATTTTTTTAACACTGCAGAAAACCAAAATTATGTTGGGCCTAGACCGGCTGTAGAATTTTATGGTGTAGAAAGTATGATGCCAGACGAGAAGAAAGATTTTCTTTTATGGTATTCTAAACACAAGAATGACGTATTTGATTTTCAAAAGGAATTAAAAATGTACTGCCGTTTAGATGTTGAAATTCTAAGGTCGGCGTGTATCTTGTTCAGGCAAGAGGTTATGGAGATCACCAAAACGACACGTATTGATTTAAACGAGCAGTTTCAGGCCAAATACAACATATTATCTATTGATCCTTTTCAATATGTTACTCTAGCGAGCGTCTGTATGGCAATGTTTAGACTTAAATTTTTGCGTGAGCAAACCATAGCTTTGCCTTTACAAGACAGTTATCACCGAAAACAAAAGAGGTACTCTACTCCATCCATTCAATGGCTCATGTATATAGAGGCCGAAGATAAAATAGATATTCGGCATGCGTTAAAACCTGGAGGTGAAATGCGTATTGGAAAATATTATCTAGACGGGTATGCAGAAAATAATGGTATAAAGATGGCTTTTGAATTTAACGGATGCTTTTACCATGGTTGTAATATCT
Organism: Polypterus senegalus; assembly: GCF_016835505.1. Taxonomy (NCBI): domain Eukaryota; kingdom Metazoa; phylum Chordata; class Cladistia; order Polypteriformes; family Polypteridae; genus Polypterus; species Polypterus senegalus. The sequence goes on from NC_053161.1 coordinate 181,378,271, forward strand.
GTTACAGTGAAAAATCATGGAATAGTGTTACAAACACGACATTCGGTTGGCTTTATTCTAAAACTATGGAAAAAGTTAACTACTTAAAAATGCAGGGGTTTCAGGTGCATCAAATCTGGGAACATAATTGGCGGCGTCTGGTTCGTGAAAACATCCGTGTGCAGAATTTTCTGAAAACAGCACGTCTGCCTCAGATTTTGAATCCCAGGGAATCTCTCTTCGGCGGTAGAACAAATGCATCACGCTTATACTACAAGGTGGGCGTTGGTGAAAAAATCCATTACTATGATTTTACGAGTTTATATCCTTATGTGAATAAAACCAAAAGATATCCAATCGGTCATCCAAAAATTATTTATAAGGATTTTGAACCATTAGAAACGTATTTCGGATTAGCCTGGGTTAGGGTGTACCCACCCAGAAATCTTCTATTCCCTGTTTTGCCATGCAAAATAAACAAAAAGCTGTACTTTACACTTTGTCAAACTTGTGCTGTAACACAACAGCAGACACCCTGCACACACACTCACGAGGAGAGAGCTCCTACCGGTTGCTGGACAACACCGGAATTGCTTGCAGCCATTCAGCAGGGATACAAAATTGAAAGCATATATGAGATATGGCATTTTGAGCAAAGTTCTACTGAACTTTTCTCAGAGTATATTAATGCCCATTTAAAAGCTAAGCAAGAATCTTCAGGTTATCCTGAGAGCTGTCTAAACACAGAACAGTGTAAACAGTATGTATCCATGTTTTATGAAAAGGAAGGTGTACAATTAAGCGAGCACCTTATTAAAAAATCCGGCCAGAAGACAAATTGCAAAACTTTTTTTAAATTCCTTATGGGGTAAGTTTGCACAAAGACCTAATTTGCCACATACATCTTTAGTTACGGATCCAGAACAACTGTTTGAATTATTGTTTGCCCCAAATTATGAGGTATCTACTTGTGATTTTATTGATGATGAATGTGCCTGTGTGACTTGGACATACGATAAAGATCGTTACAGCACACCGGCCAATGTAAACATTTTATTGCTAGTTTTACTACAGCTTATGCAAGATTAGAATTGTATAATCTTTTAAACAAACTGAACGAAAGAATACTATACTATGACACGGATTCAATTCTTTATATTTCCAGAGCAAACGAATGGGACCCAGAAATTGGATGCTATTTAGAGAATTGAGCGAGGTACCAGCGAATGAATACATCACTGAATTTATAAGCACGGGTCCAAAAGTTATGGTTATAAGCTATCCAACGGTGAAACCTGTCTAAAAGTTAAAGGTATAACATTAAATGTTAAGAACTGTGAAAAGGTTAATTTTCAAAGCTTAAAAGAACTGCTATTTGACTATGCAGAAAATAAAAAACTGTCTTCAGAACATAAAAATATCAAAGTTGAAGATTTTGGTATTGTCAGGGTAAAACGCAGCTGGCATATAGAAACCAGAAAAATAAAAAACACAAAAGTTGTATATGACAAGCGTATTAACAAAAATTTCACCTCATTACCTTTTGGCTATTGATTCTGAGATAAATACATAATTAGTAATGGACGTTCGTTTACAACACCCATTTTCCTGTATCTTAAGTGGGCGAGTAACTGCGGAAAATCTTATTTTGTGAAAACATTACTAGAATCGGGGACTAAAATGATGTCTCACCAACCACAAAATATCCTGTATTGTTATTCCGTTTGGCAACCTCTCTATACAGAATTGATGAAAAAATTCAGACACATAAATTTTATAGAAGGTCTCCCTGACTCCCTAAATGATGATGTGTTGTTGCCCGTGATAAAATAAACTTAGTTGTCGTGGATGATCTCATGCAATCGGCCTGTAAAAGTAATGAGTTGGAATTGGCATTCACAAAGTATGTTCATCATAGAAATCTGAGCGTAATCTATATTGTTCAGAATCTTTTTGCCAGGAAAACAGAACCGAACAATTACTTTAAATGCTAAATACATTGTTTTGTTTAAGAATCCGAGAGACAGACAACAAATATCAATATTGGCCCGTCAAATGTACCCCACAAGGTGGCGCTACTTTCTCGAAGCTTATGAGGATGCCACTAAGTCAGCCTTTGGGTTCCTACTGGTCGATTTAAATACTAATACTCCAGATGACTTTCGTCTCAGAGCATCCACATACCCATCGCAGCGCCCAGTGGCTTACGTGTTTAAAAAGCCCAAGGGTAAAAAAATGTGATTTTAGTGGCCCCGACGTCATTTGGTAAAAGACGTCATCCTGATCAACATGTCGTCCAGGATTAAACGAAATTTACAGCTCATGCGATTGCTTATAAAGGCAAAACCAAAACAGAGAAAGTCCATTTTGTGTGCAGCTTCTGACGATTTAATTCTGGCTATTTGTGAAATTGCACTCAATGCAATTAAGGGTAGCTTACCTTTAAATTCCAGACAGATTGGCATTCTTAAAAGAAACGCATTGTTATAAAAATCTGAGCAATAAAAAAGTTACTATTAAACGAAAGAAACGTATTATAAATCAGTCTGGTGGATTTATCGGTCAACTACTCGGCATAGCAATCCCTTTACTCACCGGTCTAATTTCGAATCGGTAAATGGAGTACACTGAGAAAATGTATCTTGTACCAGAACAGCAACTGGGGCAAGTCCAAACACCTGTCGGTGGAGAAACAGATATGACAAAAAATACTATGCAAACTCTTGACCATGAAATGAGGAGTATTTTACAAAAAGTGGAACTGTATTTTCATACTTTGCAGCGTTATCTGAGTCTATTGAGACAACGGGAATCACAGAAGTCTACATTGACTCTATTTCTACCAGAAACTGAAGCGCCATCCCAGACCACAGCGTTGCACCCGACCAATGACACGGGTGATATTGTCATAAGAGACGTTTTGGAATCCGTCTCTCAGAGACACCGGAAAAATACGGAAATGCTAATTCGGAAAATGACCCAAAACCCGTCCACAACGGCCTGGAATGAAAGAGGGGAATTTTTATATAAAGGCACACCTGTTATTGGCACAAATATGGTTGATCTGATCAAGTTCGCTACGCAAACACGTACATTAAACAAGAGTGGAAAACCAAAAGGTTGGGATTTATTCTTTAACGCTATGCCGAAATTAACGTGCCCGGGTCCATTTTTCCGAACATGGGCGTTCGGGCTTTATTTCAAGAGATTAAAAGTGATACAAAGCCGATTCAAACAACCAGTAAACAGCTTGGCCTGCCTGCATCACGTGATTTTCCATCAACGCTCGACCAGGCCTCCAGCTATACCCCTGAAACACCCAGATTATCTAGACAGATAAGAAAACGGACAGTCTTTAGAAAAGGTCAACTATTTAAAAAACACAGCTGGCTAACCGTATGAATAAAAGTATTTTAAAAATAAATGTAGAAAATAGTGTTTTAATATGGCTGTTTATTATTGTGTATTATGACCATTATTAGTATTTTAATTTTAGATCATTTTGTTTAATTGTGTCAAAACTCTGAAAATACTTTTATATCACTGTATTAATGATTAGAAAATTAAGGAAGCAACTTCTTTAATGTACAGTGTTTTATTATTGTGTATTATGACTATTATTAGTATTTTCATTTAGATCATTTCTTTTGTTTGATTGTATCATGACTCTGTTAATTTTGTGAAAATACTTTACATCATGTGTTATTACTGTGTGAACATTTAAAAAAAAATAATAAAATATAAACATACAAACCCTTTTAATTTTTATCTGTCTGATTATTGGATTATTCACTATAATAACCACAGACACTTTTATGTTGGTTAATAGTTCATTTATTTTATTTTATTTTTAAACAAAGGGAATACACATAATTGTAACATTTTTTTTTCTGCATACAATATTCTGCATATATAATTCAGCAAAAGCAAACACATGACTGACTTATTTCTGATTTCTGGGTAAACATGTCCAGTTTCATATTTTCAGTTTGTCCCCTTTTTATTTGATGAAAATATCTAACAACCATCTGGTCATTTAGATGAACATCTCCTGGATACAAGGCCGATATCCTTTGCTTTTTTGATTCAAATAGAAAATACAATGGTGACCACAGGTGGTGGAGAAGAACTCCTGTAACTGAATACGGTTATAAGTAATGCAGTTAGCATAAATCTTCAAAAATTTCATAATAACTTGGGAAATATTTCAGAATCTGGGGAAATCCATACGAGTCAAAAATTCAGCTTTTCCATGATCCGCAAGGTAAATGGCAATCCAATGCTTTCGGGTTTATCATGGGGATCTGTGTTTACGACCATAAACAGAGGTCTAGCAGCCAACTTCTCCTTGGGCAGTTGATCTGAAGGGAATACATCCAGAAAATGGCTGCGTGTCAGTGCCCCAGATACAAGGGTGGTCCTGAGCTGCTCGGTGTCCAGAGGCTGCATGTCTGAACATGTCTATGGCTTAACTGTAGTCATAAATGACTTGCCGACGCATGTTAATTTCAATGATGTTATCAAAAACCGCATACACAATCATATTCACTGTATCTTGCAGCGGTTCGCAAATCTTATTTCAGTCCTGAGGTTGCCTGTTTTGATGAGTGAATAGTGTCCTGTTGATTCCATATCAGGGCTTAGGTTGAATGCAAAAAGTGAATAGCCTTTAGCAAACTCTTCACGATCGACTAACAGGGCCTTATCTTTCATCCTCTTGTCTGCAGTTTCCACCAGTTGAAAATATTCTCTGACACAGTGACCATTAGCAAAATCAGGCTGCAGAGGCTTGCTAGGTATCTGCTCTCCATCCAGGTAAAGAGCCATGAAGTTAATGTTGTTATGTTTAAAATTAAAGGGGTTGTGTGTAAAGTTGCCAAAAGCTGCATTGTCACAAATCCCAAAACAACCAATTTTGGCAGCTGTCCCAGAAACAGATTTTCCTGGTTGCAGACACGACTACCAGTAGGTATGCTGAACACCTTCATTTGAACCCGGTCGATTGGGTATTTTGCGTTGCTGGTCATCAAGGCCTCTGCATGACCCAGTCTGACTCCAGGGTTGACTTGAACTCTTTTCACAAACAATGATGCTGATAATATGGTGACCTTAAATTGATCACCATTGCTCATCAGACAAAAGTCATCCTTATTCCGTACCAACTTTATTTTCACATCAACCCCATTAATTAATAATTTCTCTTGAAAGAACAGATCTGCATGGATGTGCCCTAATAAATCAATCCTGCGGCTTCTGGTCGAGTAAGCAGCCCTTTATTGAACCCCAAATTTGGGCCATCCAGAGCAGTGACTTCGTGGTGACCGGGTGTGTCTTTATAGAACAGTCCAGCTGAAAATTGTGTTTTCAGGGTCTCGTCTCCGTAATTTAGTACGGTTTCGATAAAAGCTCGATATGGGTAACAGTTATTGCTCTGGCTAATCAGTCTGTCCCCACGGTGATGTCCACCTGACTGAACAAAGAAGCAATCGGGTAGTTTACAAGGGCAACACGTGAATCGGCAGCCAGAGTTGTTCCATCATTTTTATGTATTTTACAGCTTAAGAAGAGGAGTGTGTTGTTGAGGTCCAGGTATTGATCATTTCCGCAATCGAAAACTCAAGTGGAGCACTTTCTGACAATGCTGTGAGAGGCGGCACTTCGGCATAGTAGCTTTTTTCAATGCTGGTTTGTGTTGGCGACAGTTGAAATACGTCCAGTTCGATTTTGCACATTCATCTGACGCACAGTGTACAAAAGCCATGTTTAGAATATATCACCAGAATTTTGCTTAGTTCTGGATCTTCTCTTGGTTGACTTTCTTTTTCTTTTGGCAGAGTGTCGAGCTTTTTCCTATTTGCTCTCTTCCTGGGTCGTGCAGGTGGCCCGAGCAGTGCTAGATGGGGTGTGTGTCTTTTCTTTGACACCTCTCTTTATAACAATCATACCAGAACCTTCTTGTTGGGGTGTTGCAACTTTATTCATTACAGCACCTGCCACGTGACTCATGACATCATTAGCAATGCTTTTCGCTGCAGACTTGACATGAGGTTTAGCAATTTCTAGCCCACGCCTAAACAGAGGCACTGCTTTTCTGAAGAGAGCTTTAAAATACCACCAATACCACCACCGTACTGGACCGGAAGACCATGAAACCCTGGTAGACCATTGCCAGCTTGTGTCTTGTAATAAGATGCGTAGGTGCGTGGATCTCCATAGTTTTTGTTACAAGCATGTTTAAAATTGATAGATCTTGCTGGACGAAAATGCAACTTGATTATTACTTTACCATACTGGAACGGAACTGGTTTATTCTGGTCCGTCTTAATTTCAATCCTTATAGTATTGAAGCTTTGCACGAGAGGTATGTAGTGTGGCTTTTCAAAAAATATGGTGACATTTGCACCGTCTTCACCTTTTATGTTTACACATCTCAGTAATGGCGCATGCGTATCTCCAACAAGTTGTGGTTCGATAATATCTGTATACACAAACATGGTGGAAAAACCACCTGTGATATCAGCCGAGTTAGGTGACTTGTAAGACGGCTTATCATGATCAAACCGAGAATGTAAGACAGCTCCCCAGACACTTGAAGCAAAATGCCTTTATCACCCATCAGGCGAACGGTTCTACTGGCTGGGTTGTATTTTAGTATTGTCTTAGGTGATGACGGGTTGGTATTAATGACATGATTCATTTCCGACAACAATGCTTCTATATTCCTGAAATAACCTTTGTTTAAAGTGTATGTCCATTTTGTTGATCTTGTTTCCTCATTCATTAGTGTAAATTGTGTTGGCTGAGTGATGGAATTGAACGTTTTTGGGTAAGTCAGTTCCACCAATGCCACTTCCCAGTCTCTGGACAGTTCTATTGTCTTGGCTAGCTGCACGGTGAATGATGCTATCGTGTTCTTGGGAAAAGTCCTGGCCGATGAATTACTAGGCAGTGTCACATAAAATCCATTTCTGACTTTAGACATTTTTTTTTTTCTTGCTTTCTCAACTCCTTATGTCTTTCACTTCTGAAGCCTTGACCCAACTGTTAAATTTCTTGTCCCAGCCAAGCCATTTTACCAATACATGCTTATTTCTACCACGCCCACGAGTGGCTAGAATTTTCTGGATGCGGTACACCTGATTAGCATCGGGTTTATTTTTGTAACTCTTCTGCATAAAACGTCCCTTGAATTTCATCACCTGCGTAATCTTTTAGTTTATAGACAGGTTTGATCCGTTTAAAACAGTCCAAGATAATAAATATCTCATCTGTAAACGACTGCTCATAGCCTTTTTCGAATACACCTTTTAATTTTGAAACGGACATGATCACCTATTTTGAAAGTGCACGGAGTAGATTTTCTTTGCCCGGTCCTACCATAGACTGTTTTCCAAACACTCAGAGCATTTTCGAGTCACATCTACAGGTCTTGTTTTAATCGTGGTGTGAAAACTGTGGTTATAACTCTGGAGAAAGTCTGACAGGACATCTATATACCGAAAAGTATTGGCATATGTAAAATATTTCCACATTTTGGACTTTAAGGTTCTATTGAACCGTTCTACTATGCTGGCCTTTACATCGCTGTTTGTGACAAAATGTACAATATTGTTCTGTCTTAGAAGTTTTGCACCAATGTGTTATGAAATTCTTTGCCTTGGTCTGTCTGTAGCTTCTTAGGAACTCGGCCCTCTCTAAAGATCAAACTAAAACCCCGAGAAACTTCTTTCCCTGTCTTGGCCTTTAATGGTACAGCCCAAGCATATTTTGAGAGCACATCGATACAGGTAAGGATAAATTTATGATTATCATTGAATTTTGAGTAATAACACATCTCTACCAAATCTGCTTGCCATTGGTCATCAATCGTTGAAACAATTGTTCTGTTTCTCTTGAACCTGAGCCGTGCTGGTTTGTGCACACTGTAGGTATATTGGCCATTCATCCACTCCAATACGTTTTTTCGCTTAACATTTTTCCGACGACTTGATGCATTTCTCAACAAGCTGTTAACACCACCAAAACTGCCAGGTTCCTTGGGTGTGTAATAGATTCTCTCTAAAGTTTTCTTGTACATCCTCTCGCCGGGGTCTGTCAATCACGCTCTCTGTACTCTCTGTACACACCCCGCGCTGCATAGCAGATAGGAGCAGGATGTCTGCTCCGCCCCATTGATGACTTACCTTTTATGACACCTTACAGGCTCCCAAAGGTCCATCTCGGATCACAAAGATGATCAGCCCCAGTTTTAGCATCAAGGCTAAGATCGGCCGACCATTTTCCTTGCGCACGACTGACAAAGGTCCGATGCCGGTCAAACAGCGCACCCGACAACAGGCAGAGATCAGACCGCGGGGGGAAATGCCCATTAACCAGATGGCAGCAGGTGGGTACCGGAAATGACAGGGGGGCAGGACATACACCTGTCAAAATCTGATGATGTATAATAGTGACGCCCCTATACTACTGATTTGGATTTGTTCAGAGTCCTGGAGACCTCGGCCATCAAGATGCCTCCACCTGTTGGCCAATCCATAGCTGAGACAGTGCTGGGCCAGCCAGTCCGATGAAAGTACCCCTCTAACCAACGATTTCGGCGATCTTCCATCAGAGATGACTTTACCTTAGGCAGGCAAAACAACTTGGCAGGTGGGTCGTGAAACCAAGTGCCACATTTGAGTACCAAGAAGAAAAACAGAATAGGTGAGGTTTAGTATCAAATTCTAACTATCATGTTATTTATGTTTTAGTGCTAATGGCTAACAACAGAGATGTAGTCTGTACAGTTAATCAGCACCTCTAGTCAGAATATGCTAAACTGAAGTAGTGAGTCTTCAGCTGGGATTTAAAAGCTGAGACAGAAGGGGCATCTCTTATAGTAGCAGGCAGACCATTCCACAGTTTAGGGGCCCTGTAACTAAAAGCTCAACCTCCCACTGTTATTTTATTAATCCTTGGAATCATAAGCAGACCAGCATCTTCAGATCTTAATGTGCGCATTTGGTTTGTAAGTCATGACAAGTTCAGACAAGTAAGCCAGACCTTGGCCATTTAATGCTTTATATGTTAAAAGGAACCAACTCTCAGTCTTCTTTGGGTCTTAAACCCGAGACCACTGTCAGTCTTCACAACCTCTGGTTCACCATTTTCCCTAACTTGTGACACAGAGGCCAAACATCTCCCCCCTTTCATAGACTACAGAGGAGTAAAAGACCTCTTGCTGGCCAAATCAATGGAGGCACTAGATGTATCAGTAGTACAAGTATAAAGTTGGACAAATATACAGTAAGTAGAAGATGCAAAATGTAACAATAACACAATAGATTACAGGTAATCTAACAATTAATATAAGACAGTTTAGAGCAGCAGCAGATGATTACAGAATCCAGTTTTCTTCCCAGTCTTGTGCAGATGTCTGTCAGTGTGTAATTGTGTGAAATATTGCTATGACCCAGGAACTTTGCACACCATAGAGGATATGGGGAGCAGTTACCAGCACTTCACCCAGGAAGCCTTTAGTTTGCCATCTCTTTTCCCAAAATGTCATTGAGGAGAATTTGAATTTGAAGTTACAGTTGCTTGTGGTTCAATAACTTGAATATTCATCTGTTTGACAGCAGATCTGGCAATAAGTGATCTGAAAACTGGCAACAGGCAGCAAAACACAAATTCAAGACATCCAAGTATAATCAAGAGAATTATGCCTGCTTTTGTTAATAATGCTTTCGTGTGCTAGGTTGAAATGGAATTAATACCAAAATTTAATAATAATAATAATACATTTTATTTAAAAGCGCCTTTCAGAACACTCAAGGACACTGTACACAGTAAAAAATAATAATTAAAGTAAGAAAATAAAAAGCAGGCAAAAGAGCAGGTAATTTACAAGATCATAAAACATAAAACAGTTCCAAGATAGGAAAATGGAGAAAGTTATGTGGGATAAGCTATTTTGAATAGGTGAGTTTTTAGTCTAGACTTAAAAAGAGAGAAAGAGGTGATGTTTCTTATTTCAGGAGGTAGGGAATTCCAAAGTCGAGGAGCAGAGCAACTGAAAGCCCTGCTCCCCATAGTGACAAGACGGGGGACAGGGACAGAGAGAAAGAGAAGAAGAGAATCTGAGACACCGAGATGGGATGATGATCTGTACCAAATCAGAGAGATATGGAGGAGAGAGATGATGAATAGCCTTAAATGTATACAGAAGTATTTTAAAATTAATGCGATATTTGACGGAAGCCAATGGAGCTGCTGGAGAACAGGGTGATGTGGTGATGAGAAGGGGTCCTGGTGATAATACGGGCAGCAGAGTTCTGAACACGTTGAAGCTTATGAATTGATTTTTGAGAAAGACCAAAAGAAGTGAATTACAATAGTCAAGCCGAGAAGTAACAAGGCTGTGAACAAGAATGGCAGTGGCCTGTGGAGTAAGAAAGGAACGGAGACGGTTGATGTTACGCAACTGGAAATAAGCAGACCAAGTGACATTATTGATGTGTGAATTAAAAGACAGAGTACTGTCAAGGATGACACCCAAACTTTTCACACATGGGGAAACAGAGACCGGCAAGTTATTGATAGCAATAGAAAAACTATTAGTTCTGGATAATGTTGATTTAGAGCCTACCAGGAGAAGCTCTGATTTATTGCTGTTGAGTTTCAGAAAGTTAGAAGAGAACCATGTATTTAGTTCAACTAAACAGAGAGTGAGGGAGGATGGGGGGAGAGCAGAATCAGGTTTGGTGGACAGATAAAGCTGGGTGTCATCAGCATAACAGTGAAACTGAATATTATATTTCTGAAAAATATATCTAAGCGGGAGAAGGTGGATAATGAAAAGAAGGGGCCCCAGAACAGATCCCTGGGGGACGCCAGTGACCAGAGGAAAGGACTGAGAAGTGAATGATTTCAATCGAATAAACTGAGTACGATCAGACAAGTATGACTTGAACCAGGCTAGAGGAGTATGAGAGAGACCAATTGAGACTAACCTACTAAGTAGAATGGGGTGAGAAATAGTGTCAAAAGCTGCACTCAGATCCAAAAGAATAAGAATGGAAAGTAAACCGAGTCAGCTGCCATAAGGAGATCATTGGTTATTTTTATAAGTGCTGTTTCAGTGCTATGAAAGGGGCAAAAGCCGGACTGGAACCGTTCATACAGATTATTATTAGTTAAATATGAGTGGATCTGTGCAGCAACTATCTTTTCGAGAATTTTTGAAATGAATGGTAAATTGGAGATAGGACAAAATTATCAAAATTATTGGGATCTAAACCTGTTTTTTCAATATTGGGGTGATGGCAGCAACTTTGAAAGAAGTAGGAACAGTTCCAGTGGTAAGTGAAGAATAAATGATAGCAGATATGAGGGGAAGCAAGGAGGGTAAACAAGCTTTAACCAGAACTGTAGGAATGGGGTCGAGCTGACAAGTAGAAGGTTTTGACTTACAAATGAGATCTGAGATATCAGTGACAGAGGGAAGTTGGAAAGTAGAAAAACAGTGTGATGGGAGTGGGATTACAAAGGGAGAACTACAAGAGACATCAGAGGCCAGATCTTGGTGTATTTTGTGAATTTTCTCAATGAAGAATAACATTAGAGAATCACAAAAGGAAGATGAGTAGAGGTGGGCAGGTAAAAAATCTGGTGACCTGAAAGAAGAATTGAACAGTGAAACAGTAACTTGGGAGAATCCTCATTTGAACGAATAATGGTAGAGTAATATGCAGATTTAGTTAGGTTAATACACTCCTTATAATACAAAGCATGATTATTAAACATTTCC